>NC_064811.1:75899120-76058922 GCF_023721935.1 Panthera uncia | reverse complement strand
CCCCCGCGTGGCCTGGTCCCTCTTATTAACAATCCCCGGGGCTTTTTTTTGTTTTTGCTCCCCCCCCCTCCCCCCCCCCCCCCCCCCCCCCCCCCCGCTCACACTCTGTCTCTGTGTCTTTCAAAAATAAATAAATAAATAAATATTTTAAAAAATTGAAAAAATAATGCTGGGCTCTAGCATTCACTTTCTGGGTGACCTTGGGCAAGTTTGAAAGCCTAAAGTAAAACAAACCTACAGAGAACTTCATGGCCATGTTTCCTTTCAGGTATGGCTTTGCTTTGCAGGAATGTGATTTTTTTAAAAAACATATTATTGCTATGTCTCATTTAATTTATAATAAGCTGTAGTTTTTTATCCTGGAACTCAAATGCAATATTTAAGAAATAAAGCTATGTAATAAATATTTTCAACACTAGGACTGCTGGGCCAGCTTTATTTTTGCTACAGAGCTGTATGGTACATTCAGTAACGATAAACTTGTTTACTTTGTCTTCATGACTGAATGTTTATTTTTATAAAATGGGTTAGTCACAACTCAGGATCAAAATGAGGGAAACAGTTTTAAGAGAATAGGACCAGCCATGCATGCAACAAGACATATACCATGCAGAAAGCTAAGAAACAGATGAGTCTATGGTGCAGAATACACATGTAAAAAATATATAAAATCTAATGAAGATTCAAAACTTTGCATATACTTACTTAAATCCATCAATTTGTTTTTAATGGTTTAGTATATTCCATCATAAATACCAACTTTTATTAAATTAGTCTGTTATGGTTGGATAGCTACATTATTTGCATTTTTCACCATTATATAAATAATATGATATACACCATATAAGAAAAATTCTAAATCATGTCCATGATTTCTAGACATGACATAAGGTTCTAACATTATTAGAACTTCCATTAGTGCTCTCTGGAAAGTTGGTACTAATTTATAATCTCTTTCGCTTGTTTTTAATTTTTCATCATGGAAATTTTCAAACTTATCCATAAAGAAAATACTTTAATGAGCCAGCATGTATGCATCACTCACCTTTAGCAATTACCAACAGGCATCCAACTTTATTTTACCATCCGAGCCCCACTCCTCCACATCTCGCCTCCCCAGGGTATTTTGAAGTAAATCGCTAACATCATATAATTTACTGCATAAACACTGAAAAGCATATTTTTAAATGCTCAGAGAAAACTTAAGCATAAACACAAGGCCAATAACCGTATAAAAGATCACTCAAGAAGAATAAGAGATTCTAAAAACATTCATTCTTGGGGCGCCTGGGTGGCACAGTCGGTTAAGCGTCCGACTTCAGCCAGGTCACGATCTCACGGTCCGTGAGTTCAAGCCCCGCGTCAGGCTCTGGGCTGATGGCTCGGAGCCTGGAGCCTGTTTCCGATTCTGTGTCTCCCTCTCTCTCTGCCCCTCCCCCGTTCATGCTCTGTCTCTCTCTGTCCCAAAAATAAATAAAAAATGTTTAAAAAAAAAAACATTCATTCTTATAAAACAGAGACACTCTGTAATTAAAGAATAAAATAGGGAGAACATCCAAAGAAAAATATAATAGCATAGCATAATCCATAAGTCTATATTTAAAATATATGTGTAGAAAAAGGAAATAAAAGGAGTTTTAATCAAGGGCAGAGAGAAAGGAAAGGCTTGAACTTCTAAGAATAGTGTCAAGTGGGCTAAAATGCAAAATGTAATGAGAATTGGGTTAAAAGCTAAAGAAGGGGGGAAAGACTTTTACAATCAAGTTTGCAACAAAGGGAACAAAAATGACTAGGCTCAGTTTTTGGCAGGTGATGTCATGATGAACAAGAAAAGGTAACTGGGTAGATTTATAGTTTTTTTTTTCTTTCTTTTTTTTCTCCTACATTCTTGATTAATAATAGTAATTCAACATAGAAATGGTAGAACAAAATGATTTTTAGCTCAAGACAGATTTTTTAGCTCAAGACAGATCGAGAGATAGTAGGACTGAAACTACACTGTAAGAGTTCATATCTTAAGTCCAAACATCTAATATCCAGTAGAAAAAGTAACAGAATCATCATCACTAATATTTTCACGAATTTATATGGGTAAAATTGGTTTCATAAGATGTGAGACAGATGAATTCTGGCTCATTTTTTCAAACAGGTAATAACTACAATCTATAGCTGAGTAACTATGTTATTAATAGTAGTAGGTTCCTCACGTTTGATAAACATGTCATGCCGAACTAAACTAATTTCCTTTTCAAAAACTGTACTAAGAGTTCAGGTGAATGTTGTAGATCCTCAGACAAATGTTCCTTAATAAACTCATGGATGGATGTTTTAGGATGAAAGTGTTTTCTTAACCTGGGTCACTCTACCTTAAAGATAATTTAATGAACTCATGACAACCTGCAGGCATTCCTATCAGCCAGGACAAACCGTTTTGTTCTTTGTCCAGCACATCTTTTTTTTTTGTTTTTTTAAATTTTGCATGGAGATATAGAAGGCAAGATGTTAGAACACCCACAGCTGAGAGGAATAATCAATAAAATAATATTGAAAAGAGCAAAATAAAATATGTTAAAATAAAGTAAAATGGAGACCAAGCTTGAAAATGCTCTTGGTAGACAAAACCAATTAAGTCACATAAGCAAAACCTAGTCTAGCTTATTTAGTGAGCAGAAGCGAAGCTTAATTTAGGTTACTTCTTGCAAATGCCTCTGATAACCATAAATGAAATTTAAGTCATCTTCCGAAAATGCTATAAGATAAGCACTTTTAAGTAATCCCCCACTGTCTGGTAACCCTCATTGTAATAACCAATCATTGTAAAGATTAAACAGCTTTTTTTTTTTTCACTTTATAAGCCATCCTGTAATGTTATGTTTCTGAGCTTCATACTGGTTTGGGATTTGAAGTCTCTCTGTTTCCAAACTGTTTCTTGCTCAAAATATTCCTATCAAGTAAATTTCTCAGAATTTTCTGTTAACAAAAGTAATAACAAATGTAAACCTCTTCAAAAATCAATTATGAGAAACAGAAGAGCCTACACTCAAATTAACAAGAATTTCCATTAAAAAATACACTTAAATATTTTAGTTGATGAGAAGACCAGTGTAAGTCATCACAGTGTTGTGACTTCCAAAAAATCTGATTGAATTTTTTTTTAATCGAGGTATATTTGATATAGAATATTAAATTAGGTGTACAACATAGTGATTCCACATTTATATACACCGCAAGATGGTCACCACAATAAGTCTAGTCCCCATTTGCCACCTTATAAAGCTATTGATAGAATTTTAATACGAGGAAAATATGTTGTTCATAATAAGGAGCAAAATAATTAAGAGTTCTGGGTTTCAGAGTCAAAGAAAACTCGTGTTAGTTCTTTCACCTTATGCAAGGCGCTTTACCTTTCTGTGTGTCTCATGACATTGCCTACAAAGCTCCATGTCATCTGGCCTCTGCCTAATTCTGACTCAGCCACCAACCTTGCTTAGTCTTCTGTAGCCACAAAAGATGGTTTGCTCTCCCTAAATATTCCTACATCTTCTAAGCTCATCTCATCTCAGGGCTGTTTCTACCAGGCAATCCCTCTTTGTGGCTCACTGTCCCACAAGGCATTTACTTGGCTCACTCCTTTACTTCATTCAGGTTTGTTCAAATATCACTTCTCTATGGAAGCCTTGTCAGACTTGCATATCTAACCACCGTCCCTTGTCATTCGTCCTCAGCACTCGCTGTCCCCTTCTACACTTTATTTAATAGCACTTATCTCAAAGTTAAGTTACATTGTTTTTGGTTCATTTGCCCATTTTCTCCACAAGGGTAGAGAATCCCTAGAAGTAACACTTATGTGATAATTATTGTGTACCAGGCACTCTTTTGGTTGTTTCTCATATATTGCTTGATATTATTTAGGACAATTTTTTTTCTTTTTTAAATAGGCTCCATGTAGGGTTTGAAGTCATGACCCTGAGGTCAAGACCTGAGCTGAGCTAAGAGTCAGGCACATAACCGACCGAGCCACCCAGGCACCCCTATTTGAGACAAATCTTAAAATCCCATTTGCAGTTTGAAGAAACTGAGGCATTGAGAGGCAAGTAATTTTCCCCCAAGTCACAGAACTGGTAAATAGCATGCAAATCCAGAGTTTGCTTTCAAATCCAGCAAGTCTGGCTCTGGAGACCAAGCCCTTAACTACTGTGCTATAGGACCTCACTGTAGATGATGGCTAACATTTTGTTGAATGACTACATATAAAAGTTGAACAAAATAGTACATTAAAAAGTATGCATTTCAAATATCTCAGCCAGCGCATCTCATATAACAAGTATGCAATAAATGTTGACAATAATAACATATTTATTACTATTCAGCATTGGTAAGAAAATTTTTGGATATGATATTCAGTTCTATTTAAGAGCTACTTGACATATGGGAGCATATCTGCTAAAGAGTGCCTCAACTGATGAAAATTCTAGAAATTATGTCATTTGATAAAAGGTTTGTGAGCTAGGGAATTTCAGGTTGGTGAGAAATCTTAACGTAGGTTTCCAATGTAGGCTTCACATTCTTCAAATGTTGGAACGCCCCAGAGGGCAGAAAAAAGATGTGAACACAAGTTATAAGGAACTGTATTTTCAACACCTCGTAAGGATGAATTTTCTCATAAATATTGATGATCAAAGTGTCCTGGGCAGCCTTTTTAAGTAGCGATCTCTGTAAAATCCAAGTATAAGCTTAATATCAGCAGAAGCTATCTGATTCTGCTCTAAGACCGTCTACTTTTATAGACTTTGCTTTAGATCTACCAGATTGTGAAAGTACTTTGTTATCAGAGGAGTGTTTGTATCTTTTCTTTATAAAACGTACAGAAATCTTTTTAGATTTACACACCTTAGAAAGAGCCAGGGAAATAAAGGATAGGTGAAGAAAGGGAACTAGCAGGTTGGGCATGTTCTTCATTGTATCTCACAACAGTCTGTGAGGTAGGTGTTACTCTGATTTCATGCACAAGGTTCAGGGAATTGAATAATTTATTCAGGTGGGTTGCAGAGCAAGTAAAGGCATGTATGTAGTTTGACCACAGGTCAGTCTGATTTAAAAGCTGTACTCATTCTACCACATTGCATTATTAATATTCTTCCAGGAGGAATGACAAAATAGAACCACTCATACTCTTTACTCAAAACCGCAGTAGGTCTAACAATAGGCTGACACCTTTTGGTTTCCCTAATTACATTGCTTGGCAGAAAACCTCTCTCCCCTATATGAACAAGAACGTTAATTCTGTGTGAGAAAACACTCTTTTAAGTGAATAAAATTCTGTGGAGCACACATAAAAATCCCTATTTATGGATGTACGTATCCTCAGATTTCTCCCCAGTGTGTAAATCTGACCAATGGGCACTGAACACTGATTTTTAAGTCTGGTAGCAAAAATCTGAATTTGAATTTTGAGTGATTCCCTCACTACTCCAGCATACGAAGTATGACCTATGAAACACAACGATTATGCTTCAAACACACAACACCAATATGTGTTTGAAATATTAAGGCTTGTGTGAAAATGTGTTAATAACGTCAGTGATAATGGTCGCTTCTGTTTATGTATTCTTACATGCTTTATAAGGATAAATTCTTGTTCCTTTACCTGGGGGTGTTTTCTGCTTATGGTTACTGTGCTCATTTTCTCAACCTGGATTCTCTTCATCATGATCGTGCTCTTTGGTGTAAGTAAAAACAAGTACAACTTCTCTCCATTGGTTCAGTTCTCTACCTTTTTTCTGAATAAAAATATCATGATGCTGATTTGACATGTTTTAGTGACATTATAGCTCAGTTATTCTCTGAGGTGACCAACTGTATTTGATCAAGAGAGGTAAAAAAATAAAAAAAAATAGGTTTTTAATATTGTGTTGTTTAATCTATTGATTTTCAGTTGATCTTTTATTTGACAAGAAAGATATTTTAAAAGTTCATATGAATTTCAAGGGACTTGGCATATCATACTTATAATAACTCATTTCTTCTACCTAGACTTTATGAAAAAAATATTTTGTTCTTTTTATTTTTCTAAATCAAGAAATCAAGGTCACAATCCAGATCTGGTACTTTAGTGATGTGATTCACTGTCAAGCATAACAGAGATTAATCAGAAAATAAATGAAGACCATGTTTTAATATGTTAGTTCTATTATATCTGTCTAAAGAAATACTAGCAATGAGGTAGAATATTTGCTACAAAATGGACATACTGTGAGTTTAAAAATGGCCTTTAATGCATTATTAGAATTGAATAGTTTTGCTTTTCTTAATATATGACTTTGACAAGGACAGTCAATCTTACTGAGAAGTGTGGTATATAAGGACATAGAACTTTTCTTATTATGGCTTTGATTATTTTACATACTATTACTTCTTTACCTTTATTGAGGACTGTTCTCAAGTAGCTCAAAATATTGCCACATATAATATCTCTTCCATAACAAATATGCCCTTGGCAAAAAGGAACTGCTATCTCTGATTCTAACTCATATATAAGGAACTGAGATTTTAAAAATGTAAAGAACCTTGTTCAAGGTCAAGAAGGAAATTTACCATTAGAACTGGAGATCAACTTCAGATGATATGGCTACCTGTCCAGTGCTATTTCCATTCAAGCGCCTCCATTTCAAAACCTTTATGACTGTGTACTTCTTGTAGGTCAGTTCATTTTTTGGACAATTCATTCTTTTCTTTAAAAAGTTTCTGCTACAGTAGTATTGCCAAGTCTTGAAATTACCACCAATTTTCAAAATGAAGAATGCTTCCTCTTTTCTCAAAATAAATTCAGTAGTCTCTTTATATTTAGAAAGAACATTACTATGGTAGTTAATGGTCCACTTATGGCATTTCACATAGTTCTACTATGGCCGCCTGGAAAACAAGCCCCTGGAATTCAAGAGGCCAACATAGGGGTTGCGAATGGGGCTCCGAGGTCAGATTGCATTGGTTTCAAGTTCACATTTACCACTCTCTGGCTATGTGACTTTGGGCAAGTCACATGGCTGTTCTAAAGTTCATAAGTGGGTGACAGAGGTGCTTAATTCATCACAGTTTTGTGAACATCATGAAGGGTGATATATAGATAGCATTTAGCATGTGGTCTGAAACGGAGCACACAAAAAAGAAGGTAAGTTGTTACTCAATCATATTCACTGTGGGACATCTCACTAAGAGTATACATTTCAGAGGAATAGTCATTCTGTGAACACTTGATCATTTGGTGAAAGAAAATCATTTAAGCAATCCAATTAATTTTTGAAAATTGGTCAAAATTTACTGGATAAACACAGCACCAAGTTAAAAACACTTTTGGGTATATAAATGGGGAACATTAAAACTTTTAAGAAACTTCAGACCTTAGTATCTTGGATGGAAACAGGTAGATGTTTAATATGTATAATAATATTGACCCACAATAGAAAGCCCTAATCTATTGTAGGAGTTCCATTTACTTGACTTTAACAACTACAACAAACCCTCTAAAATGCTGAACAGATAAAATTGGATATAACAAGCAAGAATAATATTAATTTTCTCTACTGATTCTAAAAGCTGAATTTTGAGAACTGGGGGTTGCCTTGGTAATGGCAGTCTGGCTGTGTGCTATGGCAAAGTCCTGTGTCTTTCACTTATTTTAGGATCTGTTGAAGACAAAACTAGGAAGACCCTTGGAAACAGGATTTTAAATTAATTTTTTCTTATTAGGAATATTCACTCTCTAGTTTTCTCCTATAATATATCTGATATAAGACAATTGTTTTGGCCAGCCAGAACATCAAACAATAGGTACCAGGATCTCAAGACTATCTATTGAGTATATTAACATTATTCTTTACAGAACAAAACAAAAATAAATCAGAAAAGAAGGGAAGGCCATTGTCAACATAGTCCTCTAAGTGTATTCTAATAGAAAAGCTAGGACATGATTCCATTGCAACTTTAGATTACAAAGCACTCCCATTGCCTACTGAAAGAGGTCCCCTTTCAGTACATGACACTGACTGCATTACTAGAAATGAAATATTCCATGCACAGGCTCCTCCTCGGTGGTCTTCTTTATTGCATCCCTTCTACCTAATCTGGAAACATTGAAATCATCTGACTCAGTTCTGGGCCCTCTTTTACCTTCATTCTCTCCTCAGGGTATCTCATCCACACCTGTGGCTTTAAATACTCCTCTATTCTGATAATTCCCCAATTCATTTCACCTGCCCATACCTTAGGACTTAGACTTTTCTGTTTAACTGCACTGCTACACTTGGAGCTCTAGTAGGTATCTCAACTCAACAGAGGTCTTAATTCACCCCTCCAAATCCGTTAGTTTCCCCTTTTTTTCATATCCAAATCTATAGTAATCCTTGATTTCTCCATTTTCCTCTACTTACCACATCCAATTCACTATTAAGTCTTATTGCTTCTATCTCCAGAAATCCTGAATAAAACATGAAATGCATTCTGAATAGGAAAATTCATGTCTTTTTCAATTTGAAAATTTTTAATTATATTTTTTTCAGATAGTACTATACAGTTTTTTGCCTTCGAAAGACACTATTATTTTACATTCTCTTTCAAACTGTTGCTCTCATTTAAAATTTTTGTGTTGCAAATTCTGTTTTTGTCACTGCTGACTCTTATGCTGAATTGCTTCTTCACGTATTTTTTTCATTGCAAGCCCCTCTGCTTTTTTTTTGGAAAAAAAATTTAAAGTAATAACATCATAGCATAAGTGCAGTCATGTTTAATTTGTAGGCCAATTAATAATTACATATGTACATAATTGTGTAACCATGACCTAGATATGTAAATATGAAGTCAATTTACATATAACTTGCATGCAATTTCCATAGATTAGGTAAACGTGTGTGTTTACGTGTAATTTACATAGATACATAAACACTCCACAATGCCTTATTTCAAGCTACCAATGTGACAACACTGAACATGTTGCTGGGAGGAGATGTGTAGAATCTCTCCAGCGCACTATTAGGAAACCCTCCCACTTTCTTTGAATAAGATTCAAATTCCTTACAATGATTTGCCCCCTGCCTACCTCTCCAAATTCATCATGTACTATTCTGCATTCACTTACTCACACTGGCCTCCTTCTTATTCCTAGTATGTGACAAACCCTCCCCTGTCTCTGGATCTCCCCTATCTCTGAATGTGCTAATCTCTCTGGCCCAGTTCTTCCTCTGACTGCTCATTCCTGTCCTCCACAATTCAGCTGTAGAATGTCACATATTCAGAAAGGCTTTTCCTGGTCATCCAACCTAAATTGGCTTCTTCCAATATTAGCTTACATTCTATTTAATTTTTTTTTTAAATTTTTTAATGTTTATTTATTTTTGAGAGAGAGAGAGAGACAGAGCACGAGTGCGAGAGGAGCAGAAAGAGAGGGAGACACAGAATCAGAAGCAGGCTCCAGGCTCTGAGCTGTTAACACAGATCCTCATGTGGGGCTCAAACCCATGAACTGTGAGATCATGACCTGAGCCGAAGCCGGACGCTCAACCGACTGAGCCACCCAGGCGTCCTGGTTTCTATTTCCTTCTTGCACAGCATTTAAGAAATCCAATTAATTTTTAACTGAAATTGCCATTAGGCTATTTTCATTTATTTACTGTCTGCCTCAGCACTGAATTTAGGTTCCACGAATGCAGAGGTCTTGATATCTTATTCATCATTGTATCCTAGGGTCTGACTCAGAACCTGACACAGAGAAGGTAGTTAGTGAATGTGTTGAGTGAGTGGATGGATGGATGATATAGTTATCTATCAAGGAGTTAGTAATAATTCTCCTAGGTCGTGCAATTTCTGAGTGGTATTAGATGGAAACCTACCAATGTAGATAGGAAACTGAACACATTTTAGGAATCTGGCAGTTCTCCTCATCCCCTGTTCCAAGGGGTGGTACTAGAGTGTTTGGGGGTCAGATAGTCATGAGTTTAAATGCCAGATCTGCCACTTAACCTCTCTGAGCCCAAGTCTGTCTTAATTTCTAAAAGGAAGATAATGTTCAGGACTAAAATATCAGTTTATATATGATAGGCCAGGCATGGCATACCTGTTAAGTAATTGGTAAATGCTGTTATTATCACCAAGATGTATAATTTATGGTGGACCACAATATATCATAAATACAGATCACTTCTCGTGTTTGGTTTCATACTTGTTTATTTTAAATTCTAATCCTTTTTTAACTTTTCACAAATTATTTCTCAAGGAGCTCATGAAAGTTCCATATCATCTCTTCTAATCATCCTATAATATTGGAGAACAAGCATGATTTACTTGATTTTACTGATGAGAAAATGAAAACAGAAATGCAAGGTTTCCAACAGTCACAATGCAAATCACTGGGTGAGCGGGTCTTAGAACTCAGACAATCGATATCTAACTTGGTGCGCTTTCCTTTGAAATGTGTCTCTCATGAAATCTATTACAACACCATCTGGTGTAACACAGAGGGTGTGTGAAAATAACAAACCAGAGCTTAGGTATGTAGAAGTCAGTAGATGAAAGTACTAATGATAATTGCCAAAGAATTTAAAAGGCAAGCTTATAGTTATTACATTGGTCGTGTTTCTGTGGTTTGGCTCTTGTTATGGTATGTATGTAACATGTCCTGGTAATAAAAACAAGTCCATGTCAAGGTCACCCAATAACCTGTCAGTCCAGAAGTTGAGATTTCAGGGTGCTGTGCTCTACTACGTTTCTCAGCTCCACATGATCCAGGGAGTGCTGCTCCGTTCTTTCTCTCCTTCCACTCCCTTACGCTCTCTGGCCCTAGCTTTGCCTCTCATTCCCAGGCCGTCTGATATTCTCACAGGCTGGAGTTACGGTCTGCTGAGACATTAATACATTCTATTTTATTGTCAACTGGCTGCAACTGAATAAACAAATGTTTTCAGCAATATCATTTCCACTCACTCATGCTGAAAACCTAGTTTATACCGGTACCTAGGATAATATATTTTTCCTCTTGTTTCTTCAGGGCTTTGTGTATAATGTGTTAATGCATGACAATCAATGAGAAATAACTGGAAAATACGTCCAGTGTGTACCAACTATCTGAAGCTGTTTGCCTCTGTTGAGATCTCAGAAAAATTTATTAAAAAAAAGTCAGTTTTTTTAACTATCTCTATCAAGCTTGGCAATAGAGTATTTAGGTTTATTTTGTTTTCTTCTCTCCTTCCTCTCCCCTTACACCAAACTCTATGGATATCACTTTGCCCCTCAACTACCTGAGAGTTGACAAGAATCACAGATATATGCTATCCAGATAAAATATACTATATATACTATCCAGATAGGAAATGATGGTAGCAAAAGTAGCATGTTTTTACTTGAAAAAAATAATATTCCTTCTGTTCAGTTTCCAGAAGAGACTCTGGAGAAAGGATGCAGCGAGGATCAGAAATCTGTTATGAAGGAACAGCTCGAATTTTGGCAATTGTCCAATATCAAGGCCTGAAACTCACTGTGGAAATGAGGATGTGACACCTCTGAGTGCTTGGTTTGTAATCTGAGTGACGGCACTAAGGACCTCTAAGCTTCTGCAGCCATGCAAGCCTAGTGTTAGGAAGCAAGATGGCCAAGACCAAAGCTACGAGGAAAGAAGAAGATGCTGGACAGAGAAGGGTTTCAGTTATGCCAGAAGGAGGACACTTATTGGAACAGGACAGTAAAGGAAGAGAGTAAGGTTTTTCTGCTTTCCTACCGCTTTGAATATGAAGGTAGAGGCTTAGGATGTCCTGAGCTCCCCTTGCGCTCTAAGCCTTCCAGCCAGGCCCACCTCCTCCCTGTCATCAGCAATACCTCCAACCTTCACTCTTCTTTCAGCATCTTCTCTGGGGAAAGGGAAGCTAAAAGAAATCATGGCTCTCCATACCTTATTGACTTCATGATCCCACCCACTCCCTGCTCCTTTCTTCTCTTTCTATTTCCAGTGGGAAAAGGGAGAAACAATGGGATCGAACTTTCTTATTCCATTGTACGGTTATATTGCAAATTTGTGGTTTAATACTGGCAACGAAACCTACATATTTTATCAACACCATCAGAATTGGTGACTATTTGTTGGAGTTATTGCTAGCTCCAGTACTTTCCTCCACATTTGCTCTGTCTCTCAGCAGAATCCAAGAGAAGAATTATTGAAACAAGAGAAAAGGCTCTCTTTGCTGGGGCTTGGTTTTGATGAGTCATCAAAGTCTAAATCCAGGATAGCACAATATTTCACTCAGTAAATATTTATTGAGTGCTGCTAGGCATTAGTCTAGGTGCTTGAAACACGGCAATGAATACAATGGAGGAGACAGACAAAGTCCCTAAGGCCCTACTCCAGTCAAGTGAGAGAAGACAATCTGAAGTTAATCTAAAAATATGTTAAATTTCATAGTGGTAAGTAAACTGAAGGAAAGTAAGATGGTTAAGTAAAAGGTGGGGCTCAGGCTGGGCAGGATGGAGGAAATATTTCAGCTAGAGTAGCAAGCTGGAATAATATGGGAGGTATTCCACTGGCTCAGTTTAGGACAATGTAATATTCTTAGAAAGCTCACATGAAATTGTTCTTTAAAGTCTCCCATACCTATTGTACACAATATTTTTGCAATGAAGAAGTCAGAATGGTGGGAGGTCCCAAGTTAAGGACAATTTTGTGTCATGTTATTGTATGACTTAATATTACTCGTGTCATGAAATGAACCATTAATTAATTTTTTAGAAGTTAACATTTAAATGTATTGTCTTTTGGTCTTTGAGATTGTTACTGTGCTATACACACCATATAGCAACTCCCGCGCAGCATTTCTATTATATGGAAACTTTCCTGACAGCAGCGTTAGAAAAATGAGAGAACCAGCTCCTAAGGCCGCCCCAGCAAGACCGGGTGTAAATGCCACGAGCGTCTGTAAATGACTATGGAGTGTTTAAGAAAATATCAGATGTTCTTTGGCAAGGTTTTCAGGATAAAGGGGAATCATGATAGAGAGTGAATTCCGATTCTCTTACTTGAGTTTTTTTTTTTCCTAACCCTGAGAAAGGGGGAACCACAGAAATGAAAAATCCCAAGAGTCACTTAACTCTCACTCTCTCCATAAACAGGGTGGAATCCCTTGTACCCTAAAAGCGCTGGGTTCTTACAATGTTAGGGCTGTCTCAGGGGTGTTTTGCTGGGAATCATTACAGTCACGTTGTTAACTTTTATAATTCTACAGCTCTCAAGAAAATACTTGAACACTTTGAACAAAAGCTACACTGACACTGGGATTTACTGTCTTTGCGTGCTAAATGCCTTTTGGGGAAATGTTTCTGGCATTTCATTGTCTTCCTTCTGCCTTTTAAAATCGAATACACTTCTATTTTACTGAGTTAGGCTAAGTTTCCTCCATGGTCCCTCTCAATGACATTTCCTTGAATTAGGTAAACACATCCCTTTTCTCTGTCGGGCCGTCATGTTCCTTTCACTTGGGTTTTGGGAACTTTAAATGATGTTAGGAACAGCATGTTTATACTCTCTCAATGTAACTGTAAATGGCAGTAGAGAAATTTAGTGATAAAAATGCTAACAAGTTTATGGCTCAAGGCCTCACTTTCTTTACCAATGAAGTGCAGAAGTTGATACTTAAGCTGAAAATTCTGCAGTTCAGTGAAAGAAAAAGCTCTAAGTGATTTATAAAAATAGCATTCATAAAAGGTGCTAAAGAGAGGGCAGTTGTTGCTGTTTTGTTGGGGTTTGTGGGAGACAGCTGCAGCTGGATTTCTCTCTGGACTCACCAGACATCTTCCATTTTCCGGGTGTAAATTAGGAAACCCTCTGACCTCAGGTTTTTTTTTTTTCTGGAAGGTGAAATTAATCTTTACATCTATTCCCTTCCTTACTATATTCTAGCTACTATGTCCTGGTTTTAACCCTATTTTTCCAATGGACCAAGTTCAATACTACTTTAGGTCTTTCCCACCTGTTTTTGTTTTTGTTTTCCCTTCTGCCTGGAGTGCTCTCTTCTCTGTTCTTATGCCTGGCTGTTTCTTGGAGCTTTCAATTAGCTTCTTAGTTCCTCACTTTTAGTTATGAGGCACCATTCAAACTTTACCAGAGATCAAAAGAAAGTCTCTAGTGTTAAGGGTGACTAAAAATCCAAAGAAAAAAGCTACTTGAAAGAAAAACAATATGTGCATGGGGAAAGAAAATGTTAGAGGTAAATTAAAAATAATGGTGACAACAACAAAAGAATTATCTTTATATATTTAGAGTTATGAGACACTATAATAATGAAGTGTTGAATTCTATAGAAAATGCAACAGAGAACAAAAAAAATTGTCGAAATTAAAAAATGTAATAGCAGAAATGAAAAATAGGATTTAGAAAGTGTAGAAAATCTCCAAGAAAAAGAGCACACAAAGATTTAATGAATAAATAAATAAAGATCAATTCAGAATGCTCCAAATATGAATGTGAGGAATTCTGGGAAAAAAATAAAAACAGAGAAAATGAAAGCAAGGAACTCATCTCAAAAATAACTCAGGAAAACTCTCAGAATTGAAGAACATGGATTTGAGGATTGAAAGGGCTTATCATGTGACCAGCACAAAATATAGAAATGGATACATCACTGTAAAATTTTAGAATGTAGGAGATCAAAAAAATGATACAACAAACTTGCAGAACAAAAACAGAGGCCAAATATAAAGGACCAAGAGTCAGATGTATTTCAGATTTCTCAACAGAAATACTAGATGCCATGGAATAATGGATTAAAAATTCTGAAGGAAAAGGATTCCTCTAACCAATCTGCAAATCAGATATAAATGGCATAAGGACATGTTTAGACACGCAGGTCTCAGTATCACCACAAAACAAGAGAGGAAACCAAAGGAAGAATATGAAATAGAGGAAAAAAGAGACCTAATACTGGCCGAGATCAAACAGAATACTGGTGAGGAAAAATTCTGTGAAGACATCGTTTACCAAATTGTTAGAAACAAATAGGATACTAGACACATTTGAATATCTTGAAAGAAGGCTTAAACAATGGAGAAAAATTTGAGGTTGAATATATACTAAGTACACTAGAAATGAAACAAATGAAAAATTGAGAGAATTATGGAGTTCAGGGAAACAAGAGGTAAAAGAAAGGAAAGTAATTACAGTTTTGTTAAGTGGATCAGCTATGAATACAAATATACAATATATTGATATAAATAAATTATAATAGGAAGTTGAGTGGATGGGAAAATTATAAGTGGATGGCAGGAGCAGGAGAGACAATGAAACTAAACTCTTATCTTCCACAGTCAGAAATAATAGAGCTTGAACTAGAAATCTCAAAATTCACCTATGATACTTTAAAGAAACTATTTTGGAGTAATTTTAGAATTATAAAAAAAGTTGCAAAGGTAGCACAGCATTTCCTATACTCTTTCTCTAGTTACCCCTAATGTTAACATCTTATGGTACATTTGTCAAAGCTAAGAAACCATCATGGGTACATTTGTATTAACTAAATCCCAGATTTTATCCAGATTTTACCATTTTTTTCCATTAATATCTTTTTAATTTTCCCTGCTCCAAGCCCCCATCCAAGATGCTACCCTGCATTTAGTTGTAAAGGTTCTTTAGTTTCTCTGGATTGTGACTGTTTCTCTATCTTTCCTTGTCTTTCAAGTCTTTGGCGGTTTTGAGGATTGCTGGTCAGATATTTTGAAGTCTGTACTTTAATTTTAGTTTATCTGACATGTTTTCTCATTATTAGACTGCGGCTATGGGTTTTTGGAAGGAATACCATAGTGGTAGAATATCCTTTTCATCACATCACATTGGGGTACGTGATATCCAGATGGCATTACTGATCAATTGGTTATGGTAGTATTTATCAGATTTCTCGCTATTTTTCTCATTCCATACTCTTCACTTTGGAAACCAGTCACTAAGTCTAGCACACATTCAATGGGGACTGGTGGAAGTTAAAGCTGTAGGGAGATAGCACCTATATAAATTATCTAGAATTCTCCTATAAGGAAGGTTTGTGTCTTCTCACCATTTTAGTTGTTTATTCACTGATATTTATGTAATTATGGACTATACTTTTACTTTATAGTTTGAGCTATTATCCAAGAATATATTATTCATTTTGTTTCTCAAATTGTTCCAGTTTGGGCAGTTGGAAGATGTTTCAGGTTGGCTCCTGTGTCCCTCTGACATACCCTGCACTCCTTTTGTGTTTTAGCACTTCCTTACTTTCTGGCATGACAAAATGTTCCAGATTTATCTTCCATTTTCCCTGCCCCAGCTTTAAAATCAGCCATTTCTCTAAGGATCTCTGGATCCTTTTGATGACTCTGAAGAACAGTATATAGAAACCAGGATTTGGATGTATAATTTAAAAATAAATACATAAAAACTTCAAAAAAGAGAGACAGTATAGTAGTGAAGCAAATTTGAAGATTCTTACTTAACAAAAATATTTGTTTATACAATTCCATGTTGGAGAAATATTTTAGGATAGAAAATCTTTAAGTAACCTTACCTAGAAATTACTGATATGTGAACATCTGTTTAATGACTGTGTTACGGAGATAAAAATGAGATGAAAAGAAGAATAAAAGGAGAAAGTTAATAAATTCTGATGTAAACCAATGGTGGAAAGGAGGGGGTAAATATTTAGGATTAAAAGGTAATTTTTATGGGCTTGTTCTGCATTGTGTTTGGTCAATAAAGGATAAGGGCTAAATTTTTCTAACATGGATGATAAAACTAATGCAGAAACAAGGTGTAATAGTGACAAGAGGTATCAATTCTCCAGCAATATTTTTGCAATTTCCATTCAATCCAATATAATTTGTGAATGAAATCTTGATTTGCCTTGTAGCCAGTTTTATCTCACAGGAACCAAGCAAATAATGAGGGGAGCTGCTACATAAGATTTAATTTTAAAGATAATGAAATAAAAAATGAATTATATTTTCTTTTGTCAATTCTCACAGAACTTACTCTGTGCCTTTCTTTGGTTGTAATTATCCATTTTCAGCATGTATCATAGGCTTTTGTTTATATGATTTGTCTTACTTAGAAGGCAAAATTCTTTGTAAATACAATCTATGTCTTAAAAGATTTTTTCAAAAACCTGCCAATTCAAGGCACATAGTTGAACTACATAAACACAAAATAAAAGCCTAAATTAATAGATCATGAAATTACTACTTGGTGAGATGGAAATCATAGGAAACTTAGAGAACAAAATCTTGCTTTTGATAAGTTCTTAATGACTATGTAAAGATATGTTAGGATGAGTTAGTGAAACATTTTAGTTTTTAGGAGAGCATTTTTTTTAAAATCCAGAGAATATATAAACATAATCTCATGGCTATGTATCAAAGAGTTAAGATTTCAAAATATAATGAAACATGTTCAGTTACTTTGCTCTCGCTTAAAAGTACTGACATGATTTTTAATGGGAAAAAATTGCAAAAAATACAGTAAGATTTAAAATTATTGCTTATTTCACTTTTTCAGATTATGTATTTAAGTAGAAATAAGGAAAGATATATATTAGGGAATATATGCAATAATTTTTATTGCTAGGGGTGTGTCATCAGCAAAATATGGAGACACCTACACATTGAACAATTTGCATATGTGATTCAGAAAGTGCTGTTGCAAACTTTGAGAAATCAGGGATGTGGTAGAAGGGAATGACTTCAACAATGGTATTTGTATAAATTGGGAAGTGTTTCATTTTTTTCTAAAATGGGTAATATGACTCATGGGCAATATTTTGGGGCCCATTTTGGAACAAATATTTCATTTATGGATACTTAGAAAAGAGAGTGATAATTACAAGTAGCATCTTGTGTCTAGAAAGAACAAGTCATAACAAACTAATAACATTTTCTTAGTGACAGGGCTATTAGAAATTATAGACAATGTAGTAATATTTACATATAAATTGTAATATATCACATAGATACATATAAATTCAACATAATGTTTTAAATTACTTTGGCAACAAGAGAATAATGTATGCTGGATAATAAGATAGGCTAGTTTTAAAATAAATTAAAAATTTTTTTAAATGTTTTATTTTTGAGAGAGAGAGAGACAGAGAACATGAGCAGGGGAAGGGCAGAGAGAGAGGGAGACACAGAATCTGAAGCAGGCTCCAGGCTCTGAGCTGTCAGCACAGAGCCCGACGTGGGGCTCAAACTAGTGAACTGTGAGATCATGACCTGAGCCGAAGTCTGACACTTAACTGACTGAGCCATCCAGGCACCCTGGTTTTAAAATATATTAAATACTGTATTCAAAATATTATTTCATGTATTCATATCAACCTTAGGATCTTGCAGGTCTCTGCATTTAACCCTATCCCCAAATTAAATTTTCCTCTTTTTTTTTTAAGTTTATTCATTTATTTTGAGACAGAAAGAGAGTGCAAGCGAGTGTGGGGGAGGGGCAGAGAGACAGGGAGAGAAAATTCCAACCAGGCTCCACACTGTCAGCACAGAGCTCAATGCAGGGCTTGATCTCATGAACAGTGAGATCATGACATGAGCTGAAATCAAGAGTTGGACGCTTAACTGACTGAGCCACCCAGGAGCCCCCAATTTTCTTTTAAAGTCTTTAATGAATGTTTGCTAGGTATACTTCACAAACTGCATATAACCTAAAGCTAGAGAGAACAGAAAAAACTAAGGAACAATTTTAGAGATATAATTCTATACACTTTTTACTTTGGAGGGACTGGCTGAATACACAGTCCTACTAAGATCTAAGCATTTGAGTAGGTGTAAGCTTAATAGGAATTACCTCTGTGGTGTGGCTTTCAAGGTGTATCAATCAATACATGTCTGAGTCGGTCAGACCAATGCACTGAAAATACTGTGTTCAGCTTTGGGAATAACTTAGGACAGACATTGAACAAAACCATTAATTCAGAAGAAATTAATTTTTTAGAAAAACATGGAATCTGAGAAACAATTAAAAAGATGTTTAATTTAGTAAGTAGTAATTTAAAGTTGGTATTAAATATTTGAAGCATTTATGCTTGTATAAAGGGCAGCTAGAAGCAGTGAGTGGATGATATAGGGAGACAGATTCTGGAGTAGTATGAAAAAGGCATTCAATAATTGAATAGTTCAAAAGTGAAATAAGTGGGCTTGTAAGACTGGGAAAAGAGGTCTCTACATATCAGAGGACGTTAGAATCTATCACTCCTGAAGTCCTTCCTGGTTCTCATGTTCTTTGATTCTCTAGTTAGTCAATAAGTAGTTTTGAAAAGCCTCCTAGAGAGGGAGCCAAACCATAAGAGACTCTTAAAAAACAGAATAAACTGAAGGTTGATGGGGGGTGGGAGGGAGGGGAAAG
The DNA here is from genome assembly GCF_023721935.1 of Panthera uncia. Taxonomy (NCBI): domain Eukaryota; kingdom Metazoa; phylum Chordata; class Mammalia; order Carnivora; family Felidae; genus Panthera; species Panthera uncia. The sequence goes on along the minus strand of NC_064811.1, from coordinate 76,039,520 downwards.
TGGGTGATGGGCATTGAGGAGGGCACCTGTTGGGATAAGCACTGGGTCTTGTATGGAAACCAATTTGACAGTAAATTTCATATTAAATAAATAAAGAAAAGCCTCCTAGATCACATTTTAGTTACCCTTCTATAAATCCTAAATGGAAGGCAGGCCTAATCATAGAACCAAATGGCCAACAAAACTGTAACACACACAACATCTCTCACTGGTGGTGGTTTCTACAAGCCTGCTTTTTTTTTTCTTTATTCACCACATCTTTCAGCATTTCTGACCTGATCTGTTTTCCCGTTTTTCTTGGTCAAGACGTTTTGTTGCCCACAACCATCTGGGGCTTATTGCTGGGCTGATTTTAGATTGAAATGATATCTTGTTAACTCAGATGCTTGGAAGCAAATTAGATAACCTGATAAATTATCCTATAGTATTCTACAGGCACAGAGGATAACCAGAAAAGTTCCCACTGAACAGCTTTAATAAAGCTATAAGTATTTTTGGAGGTACTAATTTAATTATTAAATATATTGGTTAAAGAAAGATGGGTTACAAAAACAAATAGAAATACTAATTTTACATAAACTAACATTCTCTAGCAAATGACCCAAGTGGTAACTTCTTAAGTGTGGTAACTGTTATAAATGACTAATGAAGCAGTGACTGGAAAAAAATATCATATATGTCACTTTTCCAGTATTGTATATTTTGAATTCTAAAATTTAATAATTGATAATTTGATATACTTACAATATTTTTTTGATATACTTACAATAATTTTTTTATTATACAAAAAGGAAATCATAGAGGCTACTTGTTTTTGACCAATTCAATTTTTTTAATGATTTTCAGTATCTTTTAGGGGCAAAAAAAAGTTTGCAAAAATATTTATTGAGAACCTTCTATGTTTCAGGCACTATTCTAGGTTGTTGGGATAGATCAAAAACCTTGCCCTCATGAAACTTTCATTTAGTGCAGAAAAACAGCTAATAAATAAAGCATATAAGTAAATTATAGACTTATTTATGCTATGGTGAAAAAATAAAGCAGGGAAGGAGTATATGAAATGCCAAATTATGAGGGGTTTTGCATTTTCAAAAAGGTGGTTAGAGGGGCACCTGGGTGGCTCACTCAGTTCAGAGTCGGACTCTTGATTTTGGCTCAGGTCATGATTTCATGGTTCATGAGTCTGAGCCCCATGTCGGGCTCTGTGTTGACAGCACGGAGCCTGCTTGGGATCTCTTTCTCTCTCTTTCTGTCTGTCTGTCTCTCTCTCTCTCTCTCTCTCTCCTCTCCCACTCATACACACTCTCTCAAAATTAATAAATAAACATTAAAAAAAATAAAAAAGGTGGTTAGGGAAGGTCTCAGTGAGAAGGTGACTCACTTCAAAGATGGTGAAGAAATAAGCAGCAAAGCTCTATGGGAGGAAGAACAATCCAGGAAGAGAATTCAGCCAGTGAAAAGGTTTAAAAGGTGTGTGTGTGTGTGTGTGTGTGTGTGTGTGTGTGTGTGTGTTTGGCATGTTTAAGAAAAAGCAAAGAGATCAGATGAACCATTCATCAGAAAGATAACAAAATGGAAAGTCACAGATCATTTCCACCCTATAGGCCATTGTAAGGATCTTGGCTCTTGTCTTGAATGAGGCGGGGAGCCATTGGACAGTTTTGAATAAAAGAATAACAGGTTCATTTAGATTGCTCTATTGAAAATAGACTGTGGCTGAGTAGAGTACAGAAGCAGGAAGTTCAGGTAGGAAGCTATTGTAATAATCCAGGAAAGAGATCATGGTGGTGTGGACTAGAGTAATAGCAGTGGGAATGGTGAGAAGCTGTATGTGTTCTTAAATAAAGAACCAGTAAGATTTACTGATGCATCAGACATAGAATGTGAGACAGAAAAGTCAAGAATGATTTCAAGGCTTTGGTACTATGAAATTTAAAAGATGGATTTGCTAGTAACTGAAAAATAAAATATGAAAAGTAGAGCAACTATTGAGTGCTGAATATAATAAGTTTGAAAATTGTATGTTAAACAGCCAGATGATAGGTGGAGAATATCAAGTGGGCAAAGGTTTTTGGCCAGTTAAAGTGTTCAGTGGCTTTCACAAAATATTCAACTTAAAAGATGCATTTGTTGGTATAGACAAACCCAAAAACAAAACGAAAAGGCAATTCTAAGGCTCTAGACACAGCTCCTGATTTTCAAACAGTGTATTACTAAAAATACATACAAAAGACTGTGGACAGTTTTAGGGTATGCAGCGCTGAGAACTGAGATTTTAGTTATATATTATTGTGTATATTATGCGAAGCGGTTTCCAAAAGCAGCTAGATTGACAAACTTAATTAGTTTCCCTAAGGTAGAAAAGGAATTTGTCTAAATTTGCATATAATTATTTAATCCTAAATCTCAAATGGAGAAATAAGGTTATCACTGTTGATAGAATTACTCAAATGTGTATATCTTTTATGTGTTAACATGGTGAAGGAGAATAGTGATATTTTGAGCTGAAAAGCTGATAAAAGCTTCTTTAGCTTCACAGCTCGAGTGCAGTATTTTACTTGACTGTAATTCATAAGTTTCCTGTAGGCTAAATATTTTATATGTAGAGTTAAATACACAAAAGTATTACTTGCAATGCATTTCTGACAGTGATATAATTTGAGGCAGAAACATCCCATCACATTTACATACTGCTGAGCAGATGGGGCTCTCAAGCTTAACATACTAGGTGAAAATCAACAAAGGCCTTAGTGTCAGGGAAGGGAAGAGCAATGATTAGTGTGTATTTACGTTTTCCTAGCAGTTTCCTATGTTCCCACTGTTTTTTTTTTTTTTTTAACAGGTGAAAAACTGAAGCTCTGGGGATTAAGATAGAGGCATTCACTGAATTTGTATTGATTCTGACTTCTTTTTATTTTTCTATATTTTAGCATACATTTTTTTTTCCCCTGTTAGGGTATGTCATGTTTAGGGAAATTTAACTTCTCAGGGTCATGACTAGCTTAGTGGCCCTCATGGCTAGCTTAGTGGGCAGTTTCAGACTCAAATTCAATTTCGTTTCCCTGCAAAGTCTAAACAACATAAGTCAAAGTCCAATATGCTATCTTGGACTCTGAAAGAAATGTGTAAGAGAACATTGTTAGATAATTATCAAAGATTAACAGTTAAATTATCCTAAATCTTTGCACAAAATTTGTGACTAATTCTTTTTATTTTTTAATTTTACTTTAGAAGGGGGGAGGGGCAGAGGAAGAGAGAGAGAGAGAGAGAGAGGGAGAGAGAGAGAGAGAGAGAGAGAGAGAGAGAATCTCACACAGGCTCCATGCCCTGCCCGGTGGAGCCCGATTCTGGGCTCGATCCCACCACCCTGGGATCATGACCTGAACCAAAATCAAGAGTCAGTCACTCAACTGACTGAGCCACCCAGGCACCCCAATTTGTAATTAATTCTAACAAGGAAAAAATAATTGTAAATATAGAAAATAGGAATTCAGAATCAACCTTCCTGGGCTAATCCAATGAGCACATTATGTTATAATAGTTCAGGTATAAGCTATGAAATCTGCAAACAATTACATTTTTATGTATGACATATATATATATATATATATTTACTGTACACAACCACACATCACTGATTTAAATCAATATTGGGAGAATCATTCATCATGCCTGTTTTTGTGTATCTGTTATCTAACATTTAAAAAAAATTTTTTAGTGTTTATTCATTTTTTGACAAAGAGGCTTTTGAGCAAAGATACATTGCTATCAGAACTATGCTGAGGGAGGATTAATTGGTGCGAGAGGGGCAATCAGCTATTTCTACAGTCCAGGAGGGTTGTCATAATGACGCGAATTGCTCAATTGGAAGTGGAGAAGGAAAAGAGAGATAAATGGGAGAGAGGCTGTGGAGGCAGGATTTGATAGTTAAAGCAATTAATAGGCTCTGGTAAGAAAGATGAAATGCAATGAAAATGACTCCTCGATTTCTAGCCTGGATGGCAGGGAGAGTATTGGTGTTTTTAACAGAAATCAAAAACACAGAAAGATAGGCATCAACTTGCACAGAAAGACAATTAGTTCAGTGTTAGACGTAAGGTTAGCAGGAGCACCGGCAGGGCATCCAGGTAGAGATGTGCAGCATGCAGATAAGAGTTGTCTTGTTCCCCCAAATTAAATCCTGTCACAAGGGGAGAGGCAACATTTGCCACTTGATGTGCCCCTCACTTAACCTCTTCTTACTGATTAATTGCATGTAAGGAGCAATGATAGCAAAGGTTTTGTTACTTAGTGTTGAAACATTCCAGAAAATCGTGTATACATATAAAAAAGCCTGGTAGTATCATTTAATGATAAAAGATTTCAGATTACCTAGATGCACCTGAAGCTTTGGATATCTAAAACCTCTTGTTGGAGAGTGATAGAATAAAATAAGTGGCTTGCTTGTACTAAACTATAGCATACGCCAATGGATCTCAAACTTCATCCAAGTGTTACATTTCTCACAAGTTCCCAGGTGGTGTTGATGCCACTGGCCCAGCACTCACACTTTGAGGATCACTGACCTAGGACAAGGGCTTTTACATAACTCCTAGAAGAGTCATTCTCACAAGATATTCTGAGAATAATCATCAGAATCACCTGAACTGCTTGTTAAAATTTTAATTCTGGAGGTCTCATCCCTGATCCAGTGAATCTTAATATTTGGGTTTGGAGCTGGGGAATAAGCATTCTGTGTAGTGGCTCTTGGGAATTCTTAGTATTCTATACAGCTTGAGAACCACCTAAATCGCGATGTGAATTTTAATTAGCTTTGGGAGGACATTAGAGTTTTAAGTTCTACTATTGTGATAGAAAGAACAAGTGAGCAGGAGTGAAGAGATGTGAGCTCTAGTTATAAATCTAGACACTAATTAGTTGTGTGGCCTGCGGTAAATCACTTAACCTTTTCAGGTATAATTTCCTCATCTATAAAATGAAATAATTAAACTGAATGATCTCCCATTCCCTTTCAGATCTATGACTGTGATGAATTCTGGGAATAGGAATAGGTAATAGAGATAAACATTCCCAGAGATTTTAGAAAAACCAACACTTCTCAACTGGGCATGTTAGAATAGCATGGGCTTTGTTTTGTTTTGTTGAACTATGTATGCCTCTTTTCCCATTCTGATTTGCTTCTCTTGCTGCCTCCAGCAGGTTGTTAGATTATTGGTCTCTTCTGTCTTTAAGAATCACTCTTGGTGAGTCGTTTTTGTGGGTTGGATCAAGTCCTACCTCTCATGAATTCTAGGCTTTATATAACTCCCAGTACAATCTAATTTCTATTGGAATAAATGATGGAGATTATGGCAATTTGAGTTTGTTAACCGAAAGAGTGCCTCTTAAAAAAGAGGAATCTTAAAATGGAACTTAAATCTGTATGTACCACCTCACACCTATTAAGATGGCAACATAAAAAAAAAAAATCAGAATAAGTGATGGTGAGGATACGAAGAAATTGGACCCTCGTGCACTATTGGTGGGAATGTAAAATGGTGCAGTCACTGCGGAAAACAATATGCCATTCCTCAAAATATTAAAAATAGAATTACCATATGAGCCAGCAATTTCACTTCTAGGTATATACCTAAAAGAACTGAAAAAATGGGACTCAAATATATTTGAACAACCATTGTAATTAGTAGCATTATTCACAATAGCCAAAAGGTGGAGGAAACCTAAATACCTATCAAGGAATAAATGGATGGACAAAATGTGGTATACACATACAATGAAATAAATATCATTTAGCCTTAAGGACATTAAGGCTTCCTTCCTTAAGGAAGGACATTCGACACATGCTACAACGTGGTGAACCATGAGAGTGTCATGCTAAGTGAAACAGTCACAAAAAGACAAATTCTGCATGATTCCACTTACATGAGTTTCCTATAGCAGACAAATGCATAAGTCGGAAAGCAGCATGTTGGTTTCCAGGGCTTTGGGGGAGGAAGGAATAGGAAGCTATTCTTTAATGGATATAGAATTTTAATTTTGCAGGATGAAAAGAATTTTGGAGACGGATCATGTTGATGGTTGTATAATAATGAGAATGTACTTAATGCCACTACACCATACATATAAAAATGGTTAAGATGGTAAATTTTATGTTACAAGTATTTAACAATTTAAAATAAATAAATAAATAAAATTTAAAATTTCAATAAAATTTATATGTTGAATGTTAAATATGAAAACTATTACTGCCATATAGTCAGATTATATTATAAACTAACTCTTTATGACATAAAAATAGAAACTCTACCCTTAGTTACGGAGCTTCATTTTAAATAAAATAAAGTTTATTTATTTATTTTGAAAGAGATAGAACAAGCAGGGGAGGGGCAGAGAGAGCTGGGGACAAAGGATCTGAAGCAGGCTCTACACTGACAGCAGAAAGCCTGATGTCGGGCTCGAACCCACAAACTGTGAGATCGTGACCTGAGCCAAAGTCAGACATGTAACTGACTGAGCGACCCAGGTGCTCCAGTTATGGACTTTTAAAAAACCTATTCTGCGCTTTTGAATTCCTGTATTTAATATTATCTGTAATAGAAGAAATAAAGATAAATTTGAAAATGCAGGTTATTTTCTACCAAGCATAAGCATGGTTTTATAATATATTTATTGCTCCCAAATACCATCAAGGCATTGAAATTTTATTTTATTATCTCTCAGATGAGTTGGTGCCAGATGGCAGAGCCCTAAAGGATTTTACAAAACATATTGATTTAAAATAAGAAAAATAATAGTACTATGGATATTTAACAAGAAAGGAGGAATTTGTAATCAGAAGCTTTAGTAGTTAAGATGACAATTAATCTGAGAAATGTTAAAGCACAGTGATACGGTAGTAATCATGGCATTTAAGCTTTAGTAGCAGAATTGAATTCAGCAGTCGAGAAGCTGAAAATCACAGTAGAACACTGAGCACATAAATCAGAGTGAGAGGAGAGAAAGGCCCCTTTGAGCATATATATGAAAGGACAACCAAGGGCTGGAACTCACAGGAATGCAAATAAAACCTAGTTAGACTGCTAATTCTTCTAGTGAGGAAAGGAGAGTTTGATGAGAAGCTAAAAATTCAAAGTATGTGTTAAAGGTCTACAGCTCAATGTAATGGAAACAAATACATATCCATGAAAGTCCAATATCTTTGCTATAGAAAAGCAGTCAAGAACTTGAAGCCCTCTCAGCATAGATTTGTTAGTAGGGAACTAAGTATTATACAATTCTTATTTATATTAATATTCTTAGGGATAAAAGGGAAGATAGCAAACAGTGGCCAGCTTAGAGGCATATTTACAAAATCATTTAGCTTTTCCCATTTTTCACAAAGTAAATGCTGCTCTTTGAAAGTACTGTCGGGCAAAAAGAAATGTTGTCTTATGAAGTGTACCTTGGGGCATGTGGATTTATATCAGGGCCTGACCAAATTGTGTTAGCTTGCCAGTACAACTGTTTAACTGACAGTGTAAATGTGGATGTGGACACGGATTAGAAAAGTCTGAAGGGTTAAAGGTAGAGTGACAAAAGAAAACAAAGTACTCATATTAATCTTATAAATTAATAAGATTACTTATAACTTAGTAACCTTACTACTGAGTAATCTTCTTAATTTATTACTTTTTAAAATTTATTTAGTTAGAGAGAGAGAGAGAGAGAGAGAGAGAGAATGTGTGCAAGCAGACAGAGGAGAGAGAGAATCCCAAGCAGGCTCCGTGCTGTGTGGACAGAACCCAACGTGGAGTTCAAAATCACGAACCCTGAGATCATGACCTGAGCCGAGATCAAGAGTCAGATGCTTAACCAACTAAGCCACCCAGGCTCCCCTCTTACTAATCTTTTAAAAAAGAGCTATTAAAACTGACAATAACAAGTTAATAAAAAAGGATCAAAGAAATAAATTAGCGAAACAAGGACGACACACAAAAGCTAACACACATTTGAAAAAATGCTCCCCCTCATAATCAGAAAAGTGAAAATAAGAGTGAGATACCTTTCATTCATCATTTTTGTAAAAGTGAAAAAATAAAAATGTAGTACATTTTACTTCTGGCAATTTCAGGCAAGAAAGTGGGAAAACAGAACTCTCCTTTGTACTGGAAGTAGAAATTGGTTCAGCATTTTTAGATACTACTTTGAGAGTGGTTATTAAATTTGTAAATGCATATACTTCTTAACTCAGAATCCTACTTTTATGACTGTCTTTACAAAAGTAAATAACAAATATATAAAAATAAATGTCCACCGTAGCTACTTATAGGATATGAGAACCATTCAAAGCATTCATCAAGGACAATGATTTGATAAATAATGATAGTTCATAGAATATTTTGAGTGTATTAAAATGAGGTATAAATATATGTGCTAACTTGAAAGATGCTAATGACAGAGATTGATACAAAGACAAAGGCAGAGAACAGTCCATTAAAAACAAGTCCAAATGCAAACCAAACAAAAAACTGTGTACATATAGGTGCCCATTAACTAAAGAAGAAAGTCATGAAGATGTGCACCCTGCTATTTTAATGGAGGTTAACTGAGGGTAAAATTGTATGGATAGATTATATAATTATATATATATATATATATATATATATATATATATATATTTCTATAATTATGGCGGGTTTATACTTTTTTACTTTTGTTGTACTTTTCCAACAGAAATTTTTTAAATGTATAAGCATTTTCCAATTTGGGAAGTAACTTTGGGAGTAAGAACTAAACCATGGCAATGGGTCATTTATACTATCTGTTGGATAAAGAAGTTTGTGAACATAATGGAACCACAAGGAAACAAAGATGCATCTATCTATTATCTTTCATCCTGGGGAACTACAAAGCTGGGATTCTTTTGTGGAAGGAATGCTTGAGCACCAGGTTATGTGTTAAACCAGGACCGGTGCTCCCATTAGGGGACTCAGTAGCTCCCTGAGAGGTGTACTTCTCCTGTGCCTATTAAACATATTGAAATTAGGGTCCAATATTAGCTCCAGAAGTATTCTCAGAATTCATCTATTCCATTTACACAATTATAAAGAAGAAAACTGAGGTCCAAAGTGGCTATATCTTCTTTCCAATTCAGACATTTCTTTTCAAATATTTTTTGTTTTTCTTTTCACACCTTCTTGCACATTTAATTAACCGATACAATTAATATCCAAATAGCAGAGTCAGATGATACATGGCCCAGCAGGTGTCTCATCCACAGTTATAAACTGCACCTCCTACCCCCTTTTCACTATACTGTAGCACTGTGATAGTTTATTTTATGTGTCAACTTGACTAGGTCATGGGATGCCCAGATATCTGATTAAACATTATTTCTGGGTGTGCCCATGAGTGTACTTCTAGAAGAGATTAGCATTTGAATTGGTAGACTGAGTAAAGCAGATTGACCTCCCCAGTGTAGGTGGATAATGTCTAACTTGTGGAGTGCTAGAACAGAACAAACAGGTAGAGAAGTTTCTCTCTCTCTCTCTCTCTCTCTCTCTCTCTCTCCTTCTCCCACTGCCTCCCGCCCCTTCCTCGCTTCATCCTCCTGACTGACTGACTATTGAGCTGGAACATCAGTCTACTCCTTCCCTTGAACTGGGATTTATACCATCAGTGCTCCTACTTCTCTGGAATTTAAATCATAAGCTTTCCTGGGTCTCCAGCTTGTAGACAGCAGATCATGGGACTTGTCAGCCTCCATAATTGCATGAGCCAATTCCTTATAAGAATCTTATTTTGTGTATAAACATATCTCCACACATATATACACACAAATATATGAATGTGATATATGAATACAGGTATTGTTCTTTTTCTCTAGAAAACCTTGACTAACAGAAACGCCTTATATCTAATTTTGTTTCTTGCCTGTACTGTGTTCTGCCCACCTCCATGTTTTTGTTCAGGCTGTCTCCTTCTCATCCTACCTATTCCTATCTCTCTTTCACTTAATTAAATCCTAATTACTCTAAGATTGACATTACCTCCTCTTGGAAGTCTTTGTGATCTGAACCAGAGTCATCTCCCTTTCTCTGTTTTCTCATGGCATCTTGTACATTTCCCCATAGGTTAGCTACTGGGCTGCATTATAATGTCCCACCCTTACTGCACTAATCCATCTCTGCATTCTCTGTGCCTATCATAGTTTCTGGTACTTAGCAGCCCCTGAATACATGTTTGCTGATTAAAGGAATGAGTGAATGAGTAGATGAATTGGAATTGAATGGAGCTAATTAAAAGAAGAATTGGAGCAGGTCTGGCTTTCATCATGGATTAAATCACTTATATAGTAAAAAAGCAATTTTAAAATTACATGCTCTGCTAATGGCAGTTTAGTAGTATCATCTTTGTATACAAAAACATCACTTTATTACTTTCACTTTAATTTACAGAATCTGTATCTATTTTATCTGGGAATTTAGAAAAAAATCTTTCAGTTTTCGGTTTGCTTTGTGTGTTATGACCTAATATATTCTCACTGAGGTTAAAATGCTTATGACTGCTTAAGAAGTATAGTATGGGGCTTCTCCTTTTCCCTTTGAGAAAATATCTACTCAAGACTAATTTTGATTTCAAACATCCATGAAGAGTATGGCAAACCAAAAAAAAAAATGTTCTAAAAATGTAATACTAAAAATGCCCAATCCCAGACATTAAAAATGCATTGGCAGGGCTGCTGGGAATGATCACTGTGTTTTGTTTGTTTGTTTGTTTGTTTTAATTGTCCCATTGATGTACTTTCACTGCATGATAACTGACATGGACCTGAAAACTTTGATTTTGGGCAAACAGAAAATATGCCACTGGGATCTGAGTTCCCAGATGTGTGGTGAAGTGCTAAAGTGAGTCATATACTGTTTGTTGAAATCATTTGGCAAAATAGCAAATATAGCAAATGCACTGCTACTTTATTTTTACTTTAATTTTTATATGGGGGGGGGCAGAGAGAGGGAGACACAGAATCTGAAGCAGGCTCCAGGCTCTGAGCTGTCCGCACAGAGCCCAATGTGAGGCATGAACCCACGAACAGTGTGATCATGACCTGAGCTGAAGTTGAGTGCTTAAATGACTCAGCCACCCAGGCACCTCAGTGCACTGCTACCTCTAAGCACAGTGGCATGACAGCCCAGGACTCCTGGCATTTTCAAAGACCCAAAGTTGTTTAGTATTTTGCTTTGATTTTCCCCAAGTGTGTTCAGTCTAATTATTCATTTCTGTAATGGGGCTTAGCCCCGATTTTAAGGTCATGTACTTAGTATGTTACCAAGTCACTCACTGAAGCCCAAGTTAACTCTTATCCTCTCTGTCCTCATAGCTGTTGTCTACTTTGGTCTTCTTACTCAATGCTAAATGATATTATAGAGCTCAAACAGGAAGGGGAATGGAACAACTAGAAAAGAGAATACAGCCAGTGTGGCTCTTGGGTTTGAGTTGCATAAGACTAGGGATTACTCTATGTAAACCTGTAGCAGCTGAAATTTGTTTTGTACTCACAGCCTTTTAAAATGTAATTTGTTTCCTGCTTGCTTCATTCTTAAGTCTAGGACAGCAGCTTCTACCTTTCCCAGTCTTACTTAGCTGTGAGAAGAAGCCATGCCTTCAAATCTCTCAGCTGTTGGTAAGACTGCTCTTAGCCAAGCCTCCACCCAGCCATCGTCAGAATGCTCCTGGCAACATGCTGAATCCTTCTTTCACTGCATACTCACTAATTTACCAAAACAATTTGCCGAGAGCCTAAAGCCTATATTGGCTCTAGTTCCCCAAGTGTCCATTATCAGGAAAAATCCAAGACTTCCAGGTTACTCCTATGTGCATCCTTTGGCTTTGACCAATTTTCCCATTCCTCTCTCTCTGGACTCTTCCACTTGCTCTATGGAACTTCACCACTACCATGATCCTTGTGTGTGGGGCCATCATACAATTTATTGTTCTGATGGCAATAACCTTTAGAATGAAGGGTCTTAAGATTTTGGGACCAATTTTGATGTAGGTTGGGGGAGGGTGCACATCAACAATTCTCAGACATCAGTTTGGTGTCTTAAATTCAACTCAATTCTGACACTAGCTACAGGAGATATCATCTGATTCTACAGAATCAGAAGCCAATTGCAAGCTCATGTTGTTAACCTGTGTTCCTGGTTGGTTCCAACAACCTTCTCCTTGTCCTTTTGGGTTTTTATGGAGGCATCATTACCTAGGCATATTTGATTAAATCAATGGCCATTGGTGATTAAACTTGATCTCTAGCCCCCTCCCCTTTAGAAGATGGGACTGAAAGTTTCAACCCTCTAATCACTTGATTCGTTCCTCATCTAAGGATGGGAGATGCAGTCCATAAGTCATCTTATTAACATAATAAAAGACACCCCTATTGCTTTTAACACTTAGGAAATTCCAAGGATTTAGGAGCTCTGTGCCAGAAACAGGAGGAAGATCAAACATATTTTTTATTATAAGTCACAATATCAGAAGGGTACTGTTAATAATAACAGTGGGACATCTGGCAAAACTGAGATTGTCCCAAGCCCTGCCTATATCCTTAATCTGTTTTTTTTTTTTTTGTTTTTTTTAATTTCCTTTTACCTTTGTTTACTGGGTAGAACCTGCTTCTCTTCTGGATATACTTATTACACTGCCTTTGGTCTCCTCAAATAGTAGCTATTTTTCTTTTCTACAACATTCATACTACTGGGGGTGGATCATGGGAAGGTATCCTCCTTGCCCCTTGAACCACTTCTAGAGCTTTGACTCCAAAGTCTTCTAGCTTTGAAGCTCATGCTATCAGACTATACTCATTCTTACTGCAGTCATCTGTTGATTCCGTGTCACTCCAATATTGCTCAAAGATTTTATAACTTGGCTCTCTGTCACTCTCTCAAATTCTAGTTCTGTGGTTATTCTTGGTGATCTGATTCTTCACACAGATATCCTTTTCCAGTACTTGGCTTCTCAGTTTCTTGGCTTCTTCTTCTTTGAAGATTCTGTCTCTCTTCCCACCTTAGCCACCCACTCCCATGTCACATTATTTACAATACTAGCACTTTCTTCATCATCTCAATTTCAACTGTGTCATCTCTGAACCAGCTTCATATTACTTCTAGTCCTGTCCTTCTGGTTCATGGACTCCAGCAGTTCTTCAGTCCATTTAGACCAAGAGTCGATTGTTCATGCCATCCTCCTGGCAACCTCAATCTCCTCTGGGGCACCACTTATCTCCTACACAGATGAGCTTCCATGATTCATAATTATGATCATTTCTTTGCATATATGCTCAATTCCCTCACTCCATTGTTTTTCTACCATGTTTATCTGGTAAACACTAATTCTGGTGAAATCTATTCTCTGTGGACTCCATGTTTATGCTCAGGCAGCTGAAGATGGCTTAGAGAAAAGCCCACAGTCATGCTGATTGGTTTTATCTTATTGTCATGATCACTGTTGCAAAAGGGCCTTTAGTTTTTTCCAGGAGTACTATCACATTTCACTAGCCTACTGTCCCTCCCATTCTCCCGAACAACCATTCCTTTCTTCATTCTCTTCAAATCTCCGGAATCTTTATCCTGTTGCTTACACTTTGGTGATGGGCCTGAGTTCCTAGTTCTCTGAGTAAATACAAGCATTCAATAATGATCTTCCACATACTTCCACCTGTATCTTCTAACGTATCTGCATGTATTGCCATATATTCTACCTTCTCTTAATATGGATGGAGTGTGTTCCTAAATTCAAACCCTCCACTTGTGTACTAGATATCATTACTTATCACCTACTCTAGGACAGATCTCCAGCAGTTCTCCTATCTCTCCTGCACCTTGAGTTTCCCTCTCTTTACTGTATAATCCCATCATATACAGATATTGCACACATCTTTTTCATACAACATTTTTTCCCAAACATCACATCCTACTTCAGGACCCTCCTTGCTATTACTCAGCATTTACTTTTAGCAGAGCACCTTTAAAGAGTGCCTAGTGTAGGGGTGACTGGGTGGCTCAGTCAGTTAAGTGTCTGACTCTTGATTTCAGCTCAGGTCATTATCTCACAGTTCGTGAGTTTGAGACCTGCACTGGGCTCTGCGCTGACAGTATAGAACCTGCTTAGGATTCTCTGTGCCCCATTCTCTCTGCCCCTTCCCTGCTTACTCTATCTCTTTCTCTCTTTCAAAATAAAGAAACATTTTTTAAAACAGTGCCTACTCTAACAAAATGAATGAACAAAGGAAACAAGAAAAACAAAATAACCCAGACTCTTAAATATAAAGAACAATGGGTGGTTGCCAGAGGGAAAGTGGGTAGGGGACAGGTGAAATAAATAAAAGGGATTAAGAGCACACTTATCATGATGGGCACTGAGTAGTGTATAAAATTGTCAAATCATTACATTGTCACCTGAAACTAATAAAACACTAATTATACTTGAATAAAAAATTAAAATAAAAAAGAAAATAAATAAAAGTACCTACTCTTATCATCTCCACTGCTTCTCTTCTCATTCTTTTTTTCTCTCCAATCTAATTCTAATTCCTTCTCCTTTCTCTCTACCAGATCTGCTCTTCTCAAGGTCACCAGAGAATCCTGGTTGCCAAATAAATCATTAATTCTAGGTCTTCACTATACTTGATCCATAAGCATCATTTCACAGACGGTTGATCATTTTAACTTCTTGAAATACTTTTTCATTTGGCTTCTAAACAACTGCTTTTGTTTTTTTCCCTGCTTCTCTGGCTGATCCTTTCCTGATTCTGTTATACCCTTTTAAACACTCCCTCCTCTAAATACTAAATTGTCCCAGGGATTAGTCTTTACATAGCTTTCTTCTCTAGATAGACACATATCCTTAGTGATATCATCGAGTCTTATGACTTTAAATACAGACTCTATGTTAGTAATCTCTAATCTCCAGCTGGAACTTTCTCCTAAACAGTCAACTCATATATAGAAAGCAGCTTTCTCGGCATCTTTTCCTGGATAATTAATAAACATTTCATGTTAGCTATCATGCCAAAGGCAAATTCTCATTTGGCTTCTCAGATCTGCTCTTCCCATAGTTTTCTCAACCTTAATAAATGTTAATTTCATTCTTCCTACTGCTTAGGCCAAAGACATTGGACTCATCTTTAACTCCTCTTTTTCATAGCTCATATTCAATCTTTTAGAAAATTTGTCAGAGCTACCTTCACAACGTATTCAAATTCAATCACTTCCCACCACTTTCACCATAACCACTGTGGTCCATCCACCATCATGTCTCACTTGGATTATAACAGTAATCTCATCTCTGTTTTTGCTTCCAGCCTTGACCTCTCCTATCTCCCACATAGCACTTTGAGTGGACCTTTGTAAGTAAGTCAGATCATGTCATTCTTCTACTCACAACCTTCCTGGGTTTTCTATCTCAGAATTATTCAAAATCAAAGTAATTTAAATGGCTCCAAAGTATTATACCAGTGATTTCCAACCTTTATTGTGAATCAGAATCACCTGAAAGGATTTAAGATATTCAGATGCCTTCCACTCCCTAATTAAGGTACAATGGGCAAAAGGGGTTGAAAAGTACAAACTTCTAGTTATAAATAAGTCATGGGATGTAATGTACAGCATGGTGAAATAGTTAATAATGCTGTATTGCATGTATAGCAGTTGCTAGGAGAATAGATCTTAAAAGTTCTTATCACAAAAAGAAAATTTGTAACAACAGCGAGGGAGGTTAACTAAATTTATTGTGGTGATCATTTTGCAATATACATAACCATAGAATCATGTTGTATGTCTGAAGCTAACATAATGTTATATGTTCATTGTATCTCGATAATAAAAAAAAAGATACAGTTGGAACTTTAGTGGGGCCCAAGCTTCAACATTTTTAGGTCACCATCCAGCCTAATCCCTGATGTGACCTTATTTCCTACTTATCTTCCTTGCACACCCTATCTGCCACCCCGCCTCCATGTACCCTTCTTCAGCCATATTGGTCTTGACATTTCTCTCCATCATGCCAAGCTAGTTTCTGCCTCAGGAATTTTGCAGTAATATTCCTTCTGGTCAGAGCACTTCCTGCCCTGTCTCCCCACTGTCTTCATGGTATACCCTGTCCTCTTTCAGGTCTTTACTCAAATGTCATTTTCTCAGAGATGCCTTCTGGGACCACTTTATATATGATGGCAAACATCCCTTTTCTTCCTCTGCTTTCTTTCATCCTTACCTTTCTAATTTTTCTTCATAGCACATGTTTATGTGATTGTCTATTTTTTTCTCTCTACTACAAAATAATCTCCATTGGGGTAGGGGCTTTGCTTGTTCTGCTTAATTTCTTATGCCCAGAACAGGGCCTGGTAAATGATCGGTGCTCACTGAATAGGTTGTGAATGAATTAATAAAATGGGAGGTTCAACCCACCCAGTTTTGTCAGCCATAGATAAATAAAGAAGGTAGGCCTACCGCACCATTTCATAGGACCTAGAATTTGTCTTTCTACACCAGTCCTCAAAAGTCCTTGATAGTGGCCCATTTGACATGACCAATCTTTTGTCTTGGCTTTCATTTCAATACTCCAATTTTCCAGCTGTCACTAGAGCTGAGGCCTGAGCCTGGAGGTTTTGCTCTACACCTGGACCTTGTCAGTTTCCCTTTCCCTATACAGCTCGGGGACTTGTGTAGACTAATTAGACTTGTAAATTGATGCTATCTTTCTGATTGAAAACTGCTGCTGCCAACACCATCCCTCACTTCCCTGTTGCCATAGTATCCATCAGATTTTTATATCCTCTTTGAACTATGTAGTCTGAGGTATTATGCAGTTACCATTAGGATCCTCTGGCTAGGACAGGATTTTAATCCTACCAATCCTGATTTTCAATCCTGAGTAGTCTTCAATGCTGAGAGCTTTTAGAATAATTTGTTCTTCAACACCTGAGCTTACTAGGTTGTCAGGAAATAAATATCACCCTCTAAATAACCAGAAACTTCTCTTTTAGTTCTACATACAGATCCTCCATTTCTAGTCAGATCTTTATTTTTGACCTGCCAGAATATGAATTATATCATGTTACTCTTTTTTTATTAATGTTTATTTATTTATTTTGAGAGAGAGAGAGAGAGAGAGAGAGAGAGAGAGAGAGAAAGCATGAGCATGGGATGGGGGAGGGGTAGAGAGACAGGGAGATAGAGAATCCAAAGCAGGCTTCATGCTGTCAGTGCAGAGCCTGATGCAGGGCTTGATCCCACAAACTGTGAGATCATGACCTGAGCCAAAATCAAGAGTTGATACTTAACCAACTGAGCCATCCAGTCACCCCTATCATGTGACTTTTCTGTTCAAAACCTTCCTAAGTTTCGTATCTCCCATGGAGTAAAAGCCCATTTAACTTTTTTAAATGTTTATTTATTTTTGAGAGAGAGAGAGAGAGCATAAGCAGAGGAGGGCAGAGAGAGACGGAGACACAGAATCTGAAGCAGGCTCCATGCTCTGAGCTGTCAGCATAGAGCCCTCCCCACGGCTTGGGACCTGAGCCAAAGTCAGATGCTTAATCAACTGAGCCACCCAGGAGCTCTGTAAAAGCCCATTTAGAATGTTCTATATGTTCTATACAGCCCTGTATTAGTATTTTCAGATGTTAGCATGCTTACAAATCACCTGGTAATCTTCTTAGAATGACATTTACATTCAGAAGGGCTGACTCTGATGGGGCCCAGGAGTCTGCATTTCTAAGAAGCTCTCAAGTGATGCTGATGTTGCCTTGTCACTCATACTGTGAGTAACAAGATTGCAAAGATACACCTTCTCCCCTACCACCTGGCCTTCTACTTCTCTGACTTTGTTATACTTCTGATATTATCCTGTATTTCTGACTTACATGAGCTTCCTTCATAGTCTTAGAACATCCAGGCATGTTCCCACCTCAGGGCCTTTGCATTGGCTGACCCTCTATCTGAAAACATGTCACTTAGATAAACACCTCTCTGTCTCCCTCCCACTTGCTTCAAGACTTTATTCCAATGTCATTTTCTTTATTTTTCTTTATTAAAAATTTTTTTGAGGGGAGGGAGAGGGGCAGAGGGAGATAGAGAAAGATTGAGAGAGAGAGAGAGAGAGAGAGAGAGAGAGAGAATCTTAAGCAGGCTCCATGTTCAGGTTGGAGCCTGAGGCGAGGCTGGGATCATGACCTGAGCTGAAATCAAGAGTTAGACACTCAACCGACTGAGCCACTCAGGAACCACCCCCACAATGTCATTTTCTTAGTGAAGCCTTCCCTGGACATCTGATTTAACAAGGCAGACCATCTCCTTCTTGTCTCCCTTTTCCCTCTTTCTACTTTTTCTCCTTAACACATCACTACTGAAATACAACACATTTTATTTGTTTATTGTCTGCCTCTTACACTAGGGTGTGAACTTTGTGGAGGCATTTTGTTTTCATTTATTTTCACTCCAGCAACCAAAATACTGGCTGATACATAGAAGGTTCTCAATAAATAATTGTTGAATGAATGCACTAAAAGTTTCAGTTATATTTTTCATATACATTTTTTCTATTTATGCAAAAAGTCCTGGGAAGAGGAAGATGGAAACAAATTTGTTCCAGTTTAATTAGGCTAGTCTGTTACAGGTGAATGTCTCCCAAGAATAGCAGATCAGAACTCATTTACTTAATCCTCATTTATAGAGCTTTCTTTGGTATGAGCAGCACGATGTTAGAAGAGATCAAGTTCTACCTTCAAGTGAGAGAAACTTAATGAGACTAGTAGCACTATTAAGAACAAACACAAGCTGAGACATTAATGGTCTCTATTTAAAGTTATAATTAGGATTGTTTGCACAGTGATTCAAGCTTTCCTCGAAGGCAGTTACTATATATATGAATTCTTGTCAAAGATACTGTAGAAGTTTGGCCTTCTGTGGAAAATTGACCTAGAAGACCTCTACTGTGTTTTCTGCCCGAACAAATTAGAAACCGATGACCGAGAAGAGGAAGCTGCTGTGTGGGATGTGCAAGACCAGTTGCCCAAGGAAGAATGCACAGCCACATTTCATGTCTCATAGTTCTCAGTCTTATAAGCTCCCAGTGAGCTTTAGCAGGTGAGAAGGTTATTATATTTTGGTTGGTTGGTTTTGTGTTTTAAGAGAGGCTGGCCAAGACCTAGCAAACTGAACCAAAAGACATTCTATTGTTATTACCTATTTCCTGTCTAATCAATTTTCAGCTATCTCTGATTTTGGTTAGAAGAATGTATATACGACAAGTAATTTTCACTTTGGTATTTTCCATTATGAATTCATAAGGACATTCTTCACTACCCCTCTAGTAAATCAGAAAATGGAATGAATATGGTATAATGCTAGGTGACATGATTTGCAATTTTAAACTCATAAACTGTCTTTATCAGTAGACTACCACGGAATAGAAATTGTTCTTCTTTACTTCTTTCATTAATTATTCTTTTCATTACAGTATAATTTTAACTTAACCTTAGAAGATATTAAATAATAAAGCTTTGTAGTTACAAATTAGTCACATTTACATTCCTCAGGTAATCTTAAGGATCATTTTATGAGTTTATTGCTCTAATCCTACTATTTATTGATGCTTCTACATATATATGTATTTTTTAAATAATGAGAAAAACCATATGAAGTAGGAATTCTTATCAGCATGATGAAAATCCTGGGGTCCAGAGATTTTTAAGTAACTAGACACATTTACACATTTTAGTTAAAAAAAAAAATGAACTGTATTCAAACCCAGGTTGACATGCCTGCAAAGTCCAGGTTTTTAATTCCCACACTGTGATCATTGTACAGATGAGTAGATAAGTCTTAGAGAAGCCAAGTGACTTCTCCAAAACTATACACCTAAGACCTAGAAGAAGCAGGAAAGGAAAGCAGATAGGTTTTTTTTTTTTCTAGGAATAGGGTTCTTTCCATTTTTCATAATAGATTTTTTTTAAATGTGTGACATTCAGTAACAGCATTAGAAACACTAACCCAAGTTTAAAGGTGATGCAATAGTTACATATTTAAAGAAAAAGAAACAGCAAAGTCTAAAAAATAATTAACCAATCTTCTCAGCACAGGATGGAAAATTATCAATAGCCTAGTCTAAAACATTTTTATTTCACAGAATCTCTGATTGAAATTTTCTCCGTATGGATATTTATGCTTTCTCTTTACATATACACAACTGTCAAATTAAATTTTATGGTTAAAAGACATAAAGGTAAAAAAGAAAAAAGAAAATGTAGGAAACTGTGTGTACACACTTTGAAAAAGAGATGTTTTCTTAAACAATTCTGAAGACTTTGGAATATATATATGTATATCTTAATACATACATGACCGTTTACAGCTTCTATGTGCCATTTCATATCTTATAACTTTATGATTTATTTTGGAAATGCCAGGATATGGGAAGTGTACCCAATTTGTATTACTACAAAAAATGGAAGGTATATGAGCTGTGCGTGCATGTGTGTGTGTGTGTGTGTGTGTGTGTGTGAGAAAGAGAGAGAGAGAGAGAGAGTAAGAACATAAGAATAAAACAAGGATTTGACTACATGTATCTACTTGACTGGCTACCTCTGAAATTTATGAGTCTCTTATTGTCTCACTGTTTATACTCTTTGCATACTCTTACCCAATTCCCATACATCAGCTATAGAGACCTTCTTGAGAGGTAATAATGAATCACAGCATTCCCCTATTTTAGTAGCATTTTTTTTCCCATCCAAATAAAAGCCGAATTCCTAAGGGCAACAGGTCCTTCATCATCTGTCCCTTGTTACTTTCCCTCCTTCCATGCTCTCTCATTTGACATGTTCCAGTTCATGTTGATTTTAACTTTTTTTTTTTAATAATTATTTATTTTTGAGAGACAGAACACAAGTGGGGAGGGGCAAATAGAGAAGGAGACAGAATCCAAAGGAGGCTCCAGCGTCTGAGCCGTCAGCCCAGAGCCCTACACGACAGGGGCCCGAACTCACAAACCGCGAGATCATGACCTGAGCCGAAGTCTGCTGCCTAACTGACTGAGCCACCCAAGTGCCCCAATTCATGTTGATTTTAAACTGGCTTCTTGAATGTACCCTCAGGATTTTGCCTAGGCTATGCTTTGTTTGGATGCCTTGCCACCCTCTCTTCTACGTGAACAGCTCCTGATCAGGCAGGCCATCACTAATATTTTATCTCCTCAGGGAAATGTACTTGATCACTCTTCTTCAAGTAGATGTTCTCTTTAATTTCTATAAGAGCACCCGAGTTTTTTTTCCATAGCATTAATCATAATTTAAGTCATTTTGTTTGATCATGTGTTTTAGTTTTCTTTTCTTTCTCTCTCACCAGACTATGTTTCACAGATCCCATGATCATTTCTCTGTGGTGGAGTTCTCTACAGTTCTTATATCACTGCTTTCTACAGAATTGTTACTTACCAAATATTGTATGAAAAAATGGATAAATAAATGATGAATGAGTGAGTACATATTTCTTAAAATATTTTCTGAGTATCCTTATGTCTGCTTGGAGAAAAAAAAGTGAATGTTATCTGAAATGATATGGTATAGAAAGAGGTTGTAAAGTGTGGAGAGCTTTGGCTTCTAATGTAGAATAGAAATATAAACTATGAATGTAATCATCCTCAAGAAAACAAAATTATTCTTAACAATTAATAGTATGAAGGAAAGGAACTCTCCTAAAAACCACTTAGTATTCTTATTCTGAGGTTTAAATTCATTAATATCCTATGTGTATCTAGTAAATCCTAAAATGTCTACCCTCTCATTTCCCCCAGACAACATATAACTCCACTCACTCAATGATTCTCTCCCACCCTCCACTTCCTCCCAGTAACTGTCGAACTTCTAGAAGCCAGTGGATTTTAGGATCAGTACTTGGGTCCTGGGAAAGGACTTTAATATAATAAGGGTGAAGGAGTTAGAGGCCATTGCTAACATTTCAAGGACATTCACATCCTAATGCATCATTAGTACTTGGAAAGAGGTTTATATCAGCATCATTAGCTTTTAAAATAATGATATCAACTAGGTTCACTCTAGGGAAGCATAATAATAGCAGCAGCAGATAAAGGACATCATATGAAAAGGCACAAAATAATGCTAGAACCTGCAGCAGAATGTTTTCTATAGCCATCAAAATGTTCTCCAACAAGGAACTCAGACATGGGGTCCAAATTATTCTGCTGTAGAAGGTTATAGAGAAAAAGTGTATACCACCCTTGTTTCTGTGATTGACATCCATTCCTTCATTCATTCACCCCACAATTATTTACTGAATGTCAACCACTGTGATTTTCACCGTGCTAGCCACTGGGATAATTTTAAACAACAATCATTCAGTTCTTCTATGCAGATTGATAGGGCTTGAGGAAGACAAGGTTACTTCTGTACACGTTTTTATAAACCACAGCCCAGAATAAAAACTAGCTTCATGTTTTACACAAAGGGATGCTTCATAATCTTTTTTTTCCCCTGGTAAAATATCTTCTAAATGATGGTTATTTAAAGAAAGATAAAGATAAAGATTTTCACTTTTGAAATAGACATTTGTAGGCACCTTATTTATTGACAAGATTAACTTTTACCTACCACATCATAAGTAAAGATAAGGTTTTCATCTAAAAACAAATGCAGGATAGGAAGTACCCCAAAGTCATCTGAAAGAATTGGATAATCTTAATGATATTTGGAATGGGACTTGTAAAAACTTTTTCAGTCTTCATGTACTAGCTTATGTTTTCTAGCTTTGGAATTCCATTGGAGACAGATCCAGTAGACACAGCACAGAAGGCTTTGAATTCCTTCTGCTTAAGCAATGTGTCAACTCAAAATCTTCTTTAAATCGATAGCAGGTATAATTTAACTACAAACTCTATGTCGGAGTTAAAATAAAAATAAATAAACCAATCTCAATGTAGCAATTTCAATATGGGAGACAAAACAGTGGATTCTAAATGAAGAACTATGACCAGTACCTTTTGAATGCCTGCTTGGGATTCCAGAACGTTATTCTCTGATCCATTGCTTCTGTTGATCATCCTCCACATTTGGGAATACATGCTGTCCCTTTCAAAAGGATTCATTCCCTTCATCCGGACATGTTCATACACGGCAGAGTCCAGTACTGTGCCATAAGGGATGTCTGTTTGCTTGGAAAGGTCCTGGAGAGATCTTCATTATTAGGAGAGAAGAAAGACACAAGAAAGAGTACTGAACACTTTCAACTGGAAATAAAGGTATAGAAAGCAGAGAATAATATAATATAGATGTCAAATTGCTTTCTTATTCTGTGGTTTCTTCATATTAAAATGTAATATACAAGGAGAATTGTTGTTAGGGTATATGGCACTTCCACAAACCATTCAAAGGCAAAATCATTACTAAAAGAAAAATGAAATTTTCTAGTGGTAAGGCAATGCTTTTTTGTGTGAACTTCACTGTGAAAAGAGCAAAAACAAAGCTAGCAATGCCATTAAAGCAAAGACAAATTAAATTAGATTGCTAGATAATCATATAATCATTTAGTTTTTAAAAAGTTCAATATGTTATTACCCTTAAGCTTATGTTCTTTTAGGTGGCAATGTTTGAACATTTTTATAAAATAATTATATTTTGCATAAACAGCATATTTTGAGGTCAAGTGTACTACTTAAAAATTAGTATTTATGATAGTCACTATTTAACAATTGGCTACCCCATACATTTAGCACCTAACATACGTTATTCTCACAGCAATGCCCCATTTTCAGAAATATTTCACCCATTTTATAGATGAAAAAACAGGTTGAGAGTATAAAAAAACTTGCTCCATGGCAGAGTCAGTGAGGGATCAGACAGGTTTCAGATGTAGATCTGACCGGCTTCAAAGGCTATAGTATTTTCACTGCAAGCTGTTGTCTCTTATTTCTAGATTTCTTTTGCTGTATTGGCTTTAATTTTGTGTGTGTGCATGTGTGTGTGTGTGTGTGTGTGTGTGTGTGCGAGAGAGAGAGAGAGAGAGAGAGAGAGAGAGAGAGATATTTCTATTTGTACTCAAATAGAATAAAATTCATGATTCTGGAAAGCTAAATATATTTTCAGCTTCCTCTTTTACAGAATAATGTTCAGGATTTTCAAATCAGTCTCTACGTTATAGATAGTATTAGCTTGTCCTAGGTTATTCATCTCTATATTGGTGGTCAGTTTCCTCACATTTCAGTTTCTGAGCCACTCTATACTTTCTAACTTGGAGAACCAATTGCTGTTCCACTGAAACTCATTGAATTTGTGTAGGTGCTCAACTCTAATGACTGAGTTTTAGGAACAAATGTGTCTTTGGCATGCTCTTCAAAAGTAGACGCTGGCATATTCAAACTCACTAACGTCTGAGATGTTATGAACGTCATGTTATGTATACCTCTGACCTTTTTGGTCTGTTTCTAGATGGAGTTTGGTAATGACTTCCTGGGGACCTTTGCAAACAACATTAGCGTTGGGCAAGGGTATTGGGAATACTCTTGCAGGTCACCAGTTTCCATCATGTGCAAAACTGTATCCCAAACGATAATTTATGGGCTGTGCTTGCTAGAGGAGGATTTGTGCCAATTTATAATGACAACTTTCAGCAGAATTTGGTCTATGTTTTATTGAGTTTTGGGTTGTTGATGTGTATTATTTACTCTATGGAAACTACCATGATAATTCCTTTTTGTTCAATACTTCTGCTGAATAAAATGATGCATTTAAAAATCACTATTTCCAAGGAAAAATTTGCTGGAATATTCTACAACTATTAAACCAATTCTACCACTTGTAAAAAGATAAAATGACAGTATAAATTATAATTGAAGGGTACATCAGGAATAAAAGTGAGCTACACGTAGCCAGGGTGCAAGCTAATACGAGAGTGACAGGGCATTTGTTCCTGGGACATACCATGCTTATCTTGTTAACGGTATAGCAGTAAGAATTTTATTTCCAAATACAATTTGCTTCTCACTTACTGCTGTTTCCAGTAGTAGGAGTGAAACTATTCAAAACATTAACATTTTAACATATTTCCCACTCTGTAGTGGAGGATGCTGTAAAGTGGTAACATTGAAACATTAATACAGATCATAATAGCAGGCCTCACTTGTTCAATATCTATAAATACAAGGGCCTATTCTAGGTAGATGTATAGAGCTTGTACCTTCTAGAACCAAAGGTCTCATGGCTAACGGCCATGTCATGGTTCATCAGAGACCCTCTTAGGATAGGATTGGACACTTGCTCCTTAGAAGATTCAGCGATCAATCGCTCCTATAATTCTCAGAAATCTTCAGTTTGATGGTGGTGAGATCATAATCTAGGGCTCAAACTTTTATATGCTTATACTTAAGTATATAACTTGTTTGCCCAAACAGTCATACCAGCAAAACACTGTTAAATAAATGAACACTCCTCTTAGCTTTCCATGAAAAGAAAATTGAAATAAAATGTTGGGATCATTAATATAATCAGGTTCCTGTGGCATAACATCGCTTTAAATATTAGCTTCACAACTTAAACATCAAACTATAATACAAACAATATTGTTGGTGAAACTGATTTGTACACAAAAATTTTAAAGGGATATCTCAATCTATCGCCTAGGTGAAATTCCTGATGTCAGAAAAAAAAACATTTTATTTTCAACATACTTCAGATTCAGAATAGCAGAGCTTTTTGTAACTTAGAACAAAGGCATTTTCTCTCTAGCTTCGTTTCTGATATCAAGTTCAGCTTATAAATTTGCCTTGAGATATGCTTGCAATAAAAATTACAGCTTGTCTGATTCAGCATCGTTCCATTATAGTATACAGAGATAACACTGAAGGTGACAAAAATAAAATGAAGCAAAATGAAGTGAGCACAAACAGCTTATTACAGAAAGTGAAGGCTGTTTTAGGAGCCCAACACAGAAAGAGAGTGCCCATCATATGTGGTCATTTTGTTATTTTCATGTTAGTAAGATTTTAGAGCAATATCAGCAGAAATGGTGCGGCCTATATTATGAGCCCCTAAAAGAAATCTAGCAAATTATTCCACTAGTGGTAGAATAGGTAGTAATCCTCAAAAAAACTGTATTTGAAGTTCAACATCTGAGTGAATTTAGAAGGGCCAAGTCTTTGTTTTCTCTTTTGTTTTTCCAAATCCTTTTTTTAAAAATGCAAAACAATTATAAAATAATTAGTAAATTAATATAAATATATTCACCACGGCCAATATATAAATTAATCAACCATGGCAAATGCTGTCATTTCTTTTTAACCGTTGACAATGCTTACCCAGAAGAAATGGGAACAATCTAGAGCATTCTAGAAAATTGTTAACTTGGAATATACTCATACCAATATATTCCATTTCTCCACTTAATCACACAAAACCCACAAGTACTCACGGTAAAACTCAGCAAATGATCACTCCGCAAATCTGTTATTGTTGAATCTTCCTCTCCCAACCCCACACCCCAACTCATGCACACAGAATTTAAAAAAAAAATGCGAGTCTATAGCTATAAGTGGTGAATAATAAAAGAAAGCAAATGGTTTGCCATCTAATCACTCTGTTTTCCCAACATCTTTTTGGAATTCGACTTTTATTCCTTGTACTGGTGTCCTACACTACTAACGACCCGTGGGTACTAAAGAATACTGACAGCTGATAAGTAAGTGACATTTAGTTATTTGCATGAACATTACATATACTAGGAACCTGTAATTTAGGGCACTTCTGGGAAGTAAATTTGAGGAATTTGGGTGGATGTAGGCTGATTGCAAACTCTTTCCGTGAGAAAAATAAACACTCAAAACCCTTCAAGCATAGAAAATTAATTTTGATACATGTGATCCTCTGATATTAGATATTAGTAACTTTGACATTGGGTAAATTAGATTTAAAAAAAATTTTTTTTTCTTTAATGTTCATCTATTTTTGAGAGACAGAGCGTGAGCAGGGCAGGGGCAGAGAGAGAAGGAGGCACAGAATCAAAAGCAGGCTCCAGGCTTTGAGCTGTTAGCACAGAGCCAGATACGGGGCTTGAACTCATAAACCGTGAGGTCATGACCTGAGCTGAAGTCGGATGCTTAACTGACTAAGCCACCAAGGCACCCTGGGGCAAGTTAGATTTTAAAGTCAAGCAAATAGATTATTTGTGTGCCATATGATGTTAGTTATCCCTGTTAACTGGAATTTCTTCATCTAAAAATGGAGAGAATAAGAGTATCTAAAGGTGATGATAAAAGGACCTGTCATATCTGCACTCAATCAAGTTACCTACTGTTTTATATGAAGATTATTATTATTATTATTATTATGATTCACCTCCTACTAATGCCCTATTTAATAATTTCTAATGGATTTTAGTGTGTGGCAGGATAGCCCCTTTATAAATATTGTTGATGAGCAGATTCATGAATTGGGGTCGAAATGAAGACTCATTAGGAAATGAGTACAAGATTTTATCCAAGTACAAGATTTTATATTTAATTTTTTAAATTACTCATTTTATGAGTTATTTAAAATATTTAAATATATTTTTAAAATATTATTTAAATAACTCATTTACATTTCTAAAAGTGTCAACTAGTTAAAAATCTAATGCCTATCCTCTTGCAGTGAACTTTCACTCACATTTTTCACCTATTTTCCTTTAAACAAGAGAATAGATTTTACTCACATAAACTTTAAAATTACACTCCTAAATCTCTCTTTCCCATCTGTTTTCTTTCTTCTTTTTAAACATTTGAGCTTGGTTTTGTGGGATGCTCAGCAACAAATGGCTGCCAGCTCTAGCTCTGGGGAATTGTAAGTCTAATCCCATTTTTAATGGAATGGAATAAGTCAACTTAAGTTATCACATCAGAAGCGATTTTTCTTCGGGGGAGAGAAATGGAACGCGGTTGATAGGATGGGTGCTAGATGCTTCAGGCACAGGGGATGACGGCGGGAGAGAGACAAACAAGTGGGAATATATTAAAAGCGTCTTCCACCTCGGTTCAGGTTTTTTCTCCCACACTCCCTCCCCAGTTTCTTCCTCTGGATGCTGATTTCAGCATCTGCCAAAGGAGAAAATTTTGTTGCAGCTCTAGGAGCCCATCAGTAACCACATTAAAAGTCTGCCTGATGCCCACTGTTGTTCATTGGACGCAGCAGCTGAACGCTTTGTGAGTACAGAGACAGGTTTTGCTGAAAACAAAAACAAAAATAAAAAAAAACAAAAACCCCAAAAACCAAAACCAAAACCAAAAAAAAAAAAAAACCCCAAAAACCAAAACCAAAACAACAACAACAACAAAACTGCTCCAAAATTTAAAACTCAAAAGAACAACTAATATGCCAAATAAAGGTCCACTGGACTGAGAATTAGTGTCACTGAGACCGAAGAAGAAGAGAAAGTGTCAAAAAATGGATTGAGGTGGCCAGGTAAGGCAGGCCTGCCTCTGAGAGGTACAGCCAACAGCCAGCCACTAGGCAATCTCTTAGTTTCTACAAACCTGGGTTTTGAAGATGTAAAGATTTGAGTTTCAATCCTTGAACAAGTTATTTTTCCTCTCTAAACTGCAATCAATTTCCCTATTAGTGAAAATAATAATTTTGTAATAATATAGCTTAAGGCTTGGTGTAGATATTGATATGACACTTACCTTAGTATTTAACACTCTATGAGTGCTCCATTACTGGTACTTGCAATTATTAATTTCATTACTAATACTATTACTTTGTTCTCTGTTATGATTTTTGGAATTGTCATATCCTTATTTTTCCTACCAACTAAATTCATTTCAGATTCCTCACCTGTGGCCTTTCTGTCTCTTACCCTATCTAATCTCTCATTAATTTCTATACATTTTTACCTCCTGAATCTTGCAAATCTGTCACTATGTTTGTCCTCTCATTGCTAATACTCTCATTACTTTCACCTAGAGAATTATTTCTAAGTGTTTTCTCTATCTCTACTTTCACCCACCTCTAATCCATCTTCCACACCACAGCTAAAGGCTGATACTATCCCTGTTTTATTTAAATACTTCCTATATACTCCACTACCCTTAGAAAATATCTCCAAATCCATAGCATTCAAGAACCTTAAAAATTTGGCCTAAAATTTTTTCCATTTTTAGAAAAACATTTTGCCTCATTCATACTCCCATTATAGGGCAAACAGACCATTTCATCATTCCTTGCTTGATAGGTATTTTCTTTGCATGTCTTCTTGTCTACCTGGTGAATTCCTTCTTTTCAAGTTCAAGGTCAAACTCAGCTGCCTCATCAGTGCTTTTCTACTACTTAGAATATGTTCATATTTTAGCGTTCTGTTATGAAATTTTACTTTTCTTCAGATTACATTTTGCTTATTCATACACACACACACACACACACACACACACAAATATATACTTTTTTAGTTCATCTTTGAAACTCACAGTCTAACCCAGGGTCTGGAAAATAGCAGTCAATGAGACTCATTTGTTTTGGCTACTCTTTACTAGAAAAATGCCTTTATCTTAGAAAGCCAGCATTCCCATTAAACTAGCATTGCATAACATAGTATTGGAAGACTTAGCCTCAGCAATCAGACAACACAAAGGAATAAAAGCATCCAAATCAGCCAGGGGGAAATCAAACTTTCACCCTTCACAGATGATATGATACTTTACATGGAAAACCCAAACGATTCCACCAAAAAACTACTTGAACTGGTCCATGAATTCAGCAAAGTCACAGGATATAAAATCAATGCACAGAAATCGGTTGCATTCTTATACACCAATAATCAAGCAACAGAAAGAAAAATCAAGGAATAGATCCCATTTACAACTGCACCAAAAACCATGAAATACCTAGGAATAAACCTAATCAAAGAGGTGAAAAATCTATACACCGAAAACTATAGAAAGCTTATGAAAGAAATTGAAGAAGACACAAAAAAATGGAAAAATATTCCATCTCCTGGATTGGAAGAACAAACATTGTTAAAATGTTGATACTACCCAAAGCAATCAACATATTCAATGCAATCCCTATCAAAATAACAACAGCATTCTTCACAGAGCTAGAGCAAACAATCCTAAAATTTGTATGGAAGAAGAAAAGACCCCAAATAGCCAAAGCAATCTTGAAAAAGAAAACCGAAGCTGGCGGCATCACAATCCAAGACTTCAAGATGTATTACAAAGCTGTAATCAAAAAGACAGTATGGTACTGGCACAAAAACAG
Organism: Panthera uncia; assembly: GCF_023721935.1. Lineage (NCBI taxonomy): Eukaryota > Metazoa > Chordata > Mammalia > Carnivora > Felidae > Panthera > Panthera uncia. Next base: position 76,009,252 of record NC_064811.1, on the reverse strand, counting down.
ACACTTAGATCAATGGAAAAGGAGAACCCAGAAATGGACCCACAAATCTTTGACAAAGCAGAAAAGAATATCCAATGTAATAAGGAAATGGTACTGGGAAAGCTAGACAGCGACATGCAGAAAAATGAACCGGGGACACTTCCTTATTCCATACACAAAAATAAATTCAAAATGGATGAAAGACCTAAATGTAAGATAGGAAGTCATCAAAATCCTGGAGCAGAAAGCAGGCAAAAACCTCTTTGACCTTGGCCGCAGCAGCTTCTTATCAACACGTCTCCAGACACAAGGGAAACAAAAGCAAAAATGAACTATTGGAGCATCATCAAAAGAAAAATCTGCACGGCAAAGGAAACAATCAGCAAAACTAAAAGGAAACCGATGGAAAGGGAGAAGATATTTGCAAAGGACCTATCAGATAAAGGGTTAGTATCCAAATCTATAAAGAACTTAACAAACTCAATACGCAAGAAACAAATAATCCGGTGAAGAAATGGCAAATGACATGAATAGACACTTCTCCAGAGAAGACATCCAGATGGCCAACCGATACATGAAAAAATGCTCAACATCACTCATCATCAGGGAAATACAAATCAAAACCACAATGAGATACCACACACCTATCAGAATGGCTAACATTAACAACTCAGGCAACAACAGATGTTGGCGAGGATGTGGAGAAAGAGTATCTCTTTTGCACTGCTGGTGGGAATGCAAACTGGTGCAGCCACTCTGGAAAACAGTATGGAGGTTCCTCACAAAATTAAAAATAGAACTACCCTACGACCCAGCAATTGCACTACTAGGTATTTATCCAAGGGATATGGGTGTGCTGTTTCGAAGGGGCACATGCACTCCAATGTTTATAGCAGCACTAGCAACAATAGCCAAAGTATGGAAAGAGCCCAAATGTTCATCGACAGATGAATGGATAAAGAAGATGTGGTATATATATTCAATGGAGTATTACTCAGCAATTAAAAAGAATGAAATCTTGCCATTTGCAACTACATGGATGGAACTAGAGGGTATTATGCTAAGTGAAATCAGTCAATCAGAGAAAGACAAATATCATATGACTTCACTCATAGGAGGACTTTAAGAGAAAAAAACAGATGAACATAAGGGAAGGGAAGCAAAAAAATAATATAAAAACAGGGAGGGGGACAAAACCTAAAAGACTCATAGAGAAAAAACAGAGGGTTGCTGGAAGGGTTGTGGGAGGGGGTATGGGATAAATGGGTAGGGACATTAAGAAATCTACTCCTGAAATCATTGTTGCACTATATGCCAACTAACTTGGATGTAAATTTAAAATAAATAAATTAATTAATTAATTTTAAAAATAAATGCAAAAAAAAAAAAAACCAACCCTAGCATTGCTTAAAAATGGAATTTTTATTATATTTTACCAGCCATTCTGTGGGTGACTAATAATGGCCAGTAGTATTTAGTAGTTAAAGAAAACAAACAAACCAAAAACTAGTTTTTAAGGGAGCTTTGGAAATTTCTCCTGTAACACAATTAGTTGCAAAAGCTTTATCTGACACCAATGAATTGTCTGACAAGACATTTTGCCATGTATGTAAAATAAATAAATTCAGAAGCAAGTCAAATAAAAAGAAAATCCAAACAAATAGAAATGAAATAAAGTATTTGGAACAGCAGAGGTTGTAGTCCATAATTCAAGTAGACATACGGATCTGGTACAGAGTGGAATATCTGTTCCTGAAAGGGATACGTATCTAAAGCAGTGTGGAAATGGAGCTAACAAGTAGTGGATAGTTTGATGAGTGATTTCTGACTAATGGATCAGAAGCAAGCTGAAATGGGGACGAAAACTGTTCAATTAAACTCCACTAACTGAAATGATCAAAAAATATAAAAGAATTCATGATTTTCGTAGCTAAGGAAGAGATAAGCCCCAGAACAGAGAGAATAGTCACTGTTGGTAATACTATTATCACCAAAAACTAAATTAAGTTTTTTCCTTTTGAGGGTTGAGTATTTACATAAAGAAGGGGAATTTGTACGCTCTACTTATAGGAGGATGGAATAAGCACAAAAGAAAGGCTTCCCATCTTCCTAGTTACAACATATCCAAGGCCACTTGTCTTTTGAGAAACAACATTCTCCATTTTGGTAGTTCCTTCTTCTAAGTGAAGTCTTCCAAACCCTCTCAGACACAGGTTTGTAAAGAAAGTCTGATGAAATATAAAAGTATCAAGGGTCACTGATGGGGCAAGCCAAACTCTAACATTCTTCATGTCAGAAGAAAGTTTGGATTGCAGATGGCTCAGTCCCTACAGAAGACTCAACGAGAGCTACTTTAAGCGCATGAGGGGCCCACTACTCAATGAAAACAGGCTCAGGGAAGAGTTTAATGTTCTTTAGCCCAATAATGTTAACTTCCTTATTTTAAGAAGATTAAGATCAAAGTCATGTTAGTGAGAGAAATACGGTTTTGTCATAAAAGATTAGATTATAGAGCCAAAGGTATAATTTGTGGGGCAAGGTAATTCAGAAGGAACTCAGCCACAGCAGTCTCTGGTAGAACAGTAAAGTGATTGTGTCATCCTTCTTCTCAAAGTGCCAGAGATTTTTCCTTCTCAAGACAGCAGAAACCTAAAGTCTAAGGCCAACAAGTTTGAATGATACCAAAGAGGGCAGAGGGCTAGGATTTTTTTTACTTGTGGAGACAGGGAAATTTTCCCAAGAGAGGCCCCTCTGGATGGAGAGGGTGCTTCATAAGAGGGGCCATCAGAGGACCAAAGAGGAGTGAGGATTTACAGACCAGGTATCAGAGGACGAGAGTGGCTCCTTGTGGGACACTCAAATAAGGCCTGAACGGTGCAGTCTCCTCCAGTCTCTCTGTGTTGTCCCCTCTTCACTCCTGTCACACATTCTTCACCTGCCCTCAACCCCGCCCTTACATGGCTCAACAGAATAAATTAGATATAAGACAGCTTCAGGTCTTTGCACTGTAAACTTCTTTAGAATATTTTTTTGATCTTTACTTTTAAGAACTATTTATTTATTTATTTAGATGTTGAGTTTGGTGATTTTTTAAAAATATATTTTGGATATTAACCTCTTATAAGATATATCATCTGCAAATATCTTCTCCTGTTCAGTAGGTTGCTTTTTTGTTTTGTTGATGGTTTTCTTCACTGTGCAAAAGCTTTTTACTTTGGTGTAGTCCCAAGAGTTTAATTTTGCTTGAAGCTTAGTTTTTCTTGAAGTGGAGACGTAGAAAAATGTTTCTATAGCTGATGTTTCAAATGTGCTTGGTCTAGAAAAAGTTTGTGATGGTACTCATGAAGAGGACACTTCTCCCTTTTGAACGCTGTCCCCATACAGAGGTTTACTAGGCACCAAGATGACTCTCAAGTCTTTCCTGAGAGATTTAGAAATATGTCCTGCACCTTCCCCCTTACAAAGTAGTCAGGGGCATCCCCATCTGTCATGCTCTATAGATGAGATGTTCACAGGTAATATTGAAAATTCACATAAAATAGGTGCATTTGATAAAAATGGATGTCACGAACTACTTAAGGGAATATGCTCCCAAATTTGGACAAACTTGCATTCCTATGCACATTTAAAAGTCGATTTGGATTTGTGAATATGGCAGGTCATTTTAGAGACCCTAAAGGAAGATGGAAACACTGTCCTTATTGCTGTTAGGCATAATTAACAAAATGATCATTAAACTTTCTTCAAAATGACAATGCTATACAAATGCAACATAATAGTTATATGAAAATCTGATTGGTTTCTCTGACTTGTTGACCCACATTATAAACTAGGAACTAATTATGTCACATCATGAATCTTTCATTTTTTAATTTTTAATTTTATTTATTTATCTATGTATGTATGTATGTATTTATTGAGAGAGAGAGAGAGAGAGAGAGAGAGAGAGAGAGAACGTGCATGGGAGAGGCAGAGAGAGAGGGAGAGAGAGAAAATCCCAAGCAGGCTCCACACTGTCAGTGGGGTTCGAACCCATGATGAGGTTCTTTTTTTTTTATTTTATTTTATTTTTTTTAATATATGAAATTTACTGTCAAATTGGTTTCCATACAACACCCAGTGCTCATCCCAAAAGGTGCCCTCCTCAATACCCATCACCCACCCTGCCCTTCCTCCCACCCCCCATCAACCCTCAGTTTGTTCTCAGTTTTTAACAGTCTCTTATGCTTTGGCTCTCTCCCACTCTAACCTCTTTTTTTTTTTTTCCTTCCCCTCCCCCATGGGTTTCTGTTACGTTTCTCAGGATCCACATAAGAGTGAAACCATATGGTATCTGTCTTTCTCTGTCATGATGAGGTTCTTAAACCCACAAATGGTGAGATCATGACCTGAGCTGAAATCAAGAGCCGAACGCTTAACTGACTGAGCCACCTAGGTGCCCCTGTCACATCATGAATCTTGATATGTGAAAGACACTGTATTTTTCTACCTGCTGACAGAATTGCCATTTATGGGTCTGCTCTCTATCTTAAATTAGTTAACTAAAGTAACCTTTCATGATATGTATATAGATATTGATATTTACACTAATTAAGCAAAATTCCTTTAAAAAGGCCTCAGTTTGCTGTGGATTCAATTGCTCTGCAATTTTCCTGTGTAGAGTAGAAAGTGTGTGCAGTTTCTTCCTGAGATATCATGAAAAAGATGCATTGTTTATTTACCCCAGGACACTGTAAACCAATATGGAACCATCCTAAATTTGTATGGTCAGCATTTCATTATGTCACCATTGATTGTCACTTGATTGTAAAATCTATGTTAAGATGATATAGTCAAATACTCCAATAGACTGCAGAAGAAGAGTAGGTTTTTATGTTCTTATATCATTGAAAATATTGGAAAGACCTGACTAATTCCCATGAATTTCCCTGAGTATCAATAAATTTCAAAATGGTGTTAAGAGAGAACCCTAATAAAATCATAACATCAGAGAGTTTGGAAGAGCTCCTGGAGGTATTGCATAATTCGATGATGATATATCTTAAGGTATAAAAGCCAATCTCCAAAAATGGACTTTATTCTTCTTCCTTAGGCACTTTACTGACTTAGAAAACTTAACACCAGGAAGTTCTTTCTTACTCATGCCCAACCTAAAACTATTTCATATAAGCCTCTCATTTTCTTCTTAGTGAAAATAAAAATGGACAACCGCTACTCATCACCTCCAGTACAACATTTCTTCATATAATAAAAGATTTCTTTTGTGCGTTCATCCTTTAGCCTTTTATTTGGTAACTTAAACACTAAATTCCTTTAGTTCTTACTCACAGGATCTATTACTCACTTTTTTACATTGTTCTTAACTAAGGCATCTTTTTCTTTTCTATGGTAATTTTTGCCAAATTTATGGACCTTATAAATAGGTCATGGTAGTGTTTAAAAAGCCCCAACAACTTTTATACTGCTAGGTGATTTTGCTCATTTTCTTTATAAACACCAACACTACATTTCAAATTTGTAATTGACAGATGACTCATTTTGAAACTGTCTTCACCTCCAATTTTAAATTATTATAGGTATACACACATACACATAGTTTTTTTTCCATATCTGAGTGAATTATTACATATTTGTCCCTATTAAGCTTTGTCTCACTTATAATCACCTTGTTTAATTTGCCAAGGTCTTTATGAATTCTTACAGTGTGGTTCTGGTCAATAATCACCCCTACTCAATAATAAGTAATCTGCATATTTAATAAGTTTACTCCCTATTCTATACTTCGAATCAACACTGAAAATGGTCATTAGATTCAGGGCCAGTGCTGACTTATGGGAAAAACTTTATTCAATATACCCTCTAAGGCTGACATTGAACTATTGATCATAACCTCACATATAGCTCACTAACAAGCTGTGATACAATAATACACAATATTACTGCATAAAACAATGACCCAAATAAAATACGATGTAGTTTCAAATGAGGAATCAATAGTAATTTGTATTTTTTTTTTTACCTATAAGTTCTTTTAAGGATCTCAAAATCTTTAATCACATTATCAAATTATTCATAGTGGAAAGAAATAACTGAAGAGAAGGAAGTGACCAAGAATAACAGAAGGTCAAATTTAATAGCCTATTTGAAGACCCAGTAGAATGCTACTGTCAAAGTAAGGTGGAAGGTCATCGTTTCAGTGAAGATTCTAATGACTCTATCTCAAAACAAAAGTCCTGGCTCTTTATAACACAGAGCAGGAGACCAGGTTTCTACCAGTAACTTAAAATTTCCTAAATACAAAATATATTTTCCTTCTCCCCAGTGCAGTAGGTCTGCAGATCTCTTCAAAAAAGATAGTTTTTTGAATCATTCAGGGAAATTATCCTCTATTCCCAATTAGGTATATTACCTTTTTTGAGAAATTTCAACTAAAAGTAGGCATAGAATGCATGTCCTGATCTCACAGTCAGATCTTATTAATATCCATTCAGATTATAAATGCCCAAAATGTATTGGAAAGGTGTCCCCGACCCATCCTCCCTCACCCCATTCCACAGCAAATCTTGAGAATTCTGCAGCATTGCTCTCAGGAAATGGTAGCCTTCATCTGAAAAAGCAGCCCAGCAAGCTACCTTCAGATCTGTTCCTCACTTTCCCCATGATTTGCCATGATCTGGGGCATCTGGGAATTTGTAAACTTTGCCTTTAGGTTAAAAGATTAGATCAGAGTTTGAGAAATAGGGGCTGTAGTAGGGGTGTGTGTAGTGAATGTGTGTGTATGTGTATGTATGTGTGTGTATGTGTGTGTAGTGAATGTGTGTGTGAGCGTGTGTGTGTGTGTGTAGGAGTGGAGGAGAAAGTCACTAAAAATAAATTGACCATCTTCAGATGACAGGAGCTTGTGCAGGAACTAAGAGGATCAGAGAACTAATGGGGTCAAACAGACACTTAGTGGAGGGTGGAGGTCAGCACATCAAGATTGCTGGTGTGATGGAGAGGACAGGGAAAGAAAGGTGAGACGTGAAAAACAGAGAGAGAAAAAAAAGAAGATATGGCTAAACAAGAGTTTCCTTTCAGTTCTGCCTTATAATCCAGGATTTCTCTTGTTAATGTACCTAAATATGTTTTTATCAGTTATCTCAGGCTTTGTTTAATAAGATACCGCATTTGTGTAGCTGGTATAGAATTGTACAGTTGAAGGGACATTGAAAATAACTTAATTCAAATTGTGGAACAAATATTTATGCAGTGAGAGGAGAAATGGCTCACACTGTTAAAGGGAGAAAGCTAAGGTACAAAGTGTTTTAAAAACTTGCCTTGTTATTCAGTAGCAAGAAAGAGGCTTGAACCTTTGAACTAGGTCTCCAGTCTCCTTCAGCAGCATTGCCAAACAGCCCTGCCTGCCGATTCCACTGTCACCAATTTCTATCAAGTACTCTTCCTGCATTAATTTCACAAAACATGCCCCATACTCAAATTAGCTCTTCTTTTATTTTTAACTGTTTTTTTTAGTGTGTGTGTGTGTGAGAGAGAGAGAGAGAGAGAGAGGAAGAGAGGGGCAGAGGGAAAGAGAGAGAGAATCTTAAGTAGGCTCCACACTGAGTGTGGAGCCCAATGCGGGGCTTGATCCCATAACCCTGGGATCATGACCTGAGCAGAAATCAAGAGTTGGATGCTCAACCAACTGAGCCACCCAGCTGCCCCCAAACTGGCTCTTCAAAAATGACTAAATCAAGTACTCCTGAGTGTAGGGTTTTTACCATATACTTATGGTAGATAGAACTTATTTATTCAGCTGACTTTAGGTAAGGAAGTAAAATAACAAGAGACACAGAGGAGACAGGAATTTATATTCTCAAGTTCTTAATAGGTTTCTGGATTTAGATGACTAATGTTGGGGAGAAAGAGAGGGGGACTTGAGCTGTTTAAAATAATTGCTCGTCCAGAAGAAGATCATGTTAGGGGTTGCAGGCACTTATTAGTTTGGCAAAGTTTTCATCTTAGTGATATTAGTGTAAATAGAGTCTATAGGAATGTTAATACAGCCCTGTTCCTAGGAATCACAAATAGAGTGGGAGACAAAACTTTTAATTAAATGCTCACTGAAGAGTGGCTTTGAAACACCAACATACTTCTGAGGGTTTTTATTTTTTTCAAAAAGAGAGAAAACCATGTCTATAATATCTAGATGGCTATATGTTTATAAAACATCCATCACTGTAGTACTTAAGTGCTTTGACAAGTAAGCCATTTCAACACTGAACAATATAGAGTAAGGAGACGAATGTCTTCCTCTGTCTGTAGTGCCTGTGTACTCTGAAGTTAAGCCTATACAATTCTGTACTAAACTGAAACATAAAAGTGGTATGAATCAGACCCAGCTCACTTCAGCAACCTTGATTTTGGCTGTTCCTAATAAAGTGTGCAATTCCCTGCTGAGAGCTATGAAATAGCCTTCCACTGGAAGCCTGTGTGGGTGAGACACTAAGAAAACCTAGAGAGCACATCATTTGGGTCTCCTTCTCTTATCCTGGAATAACAGCACATAAAAATGGCTTTCATATTTCTTTCTGATTTGTTATGAGGTATATAAACAAGTCATGAGGTTCTACAGTCTCAGGCCAGAGTGTAAGAAATCCCTTTCTGGTTTATTATTTAACAAATATTTATCTGTAATCAGCTATGTGCTCAAAAAGTAACAGCATCAGGTGCTGTGCTGATACAAAGGTGATAAAACCCTGCTCAAGAACATACATTTTAATTGAGAAGGTAAAACGAGGAGAATACTACTCCAGCACGAGGCTAGATACAGTTCAGGGTGTAAGCAAGGAGATGCAAAGTGGTTAAAAAAAAGGAGGCACTGGGGCGCCTGGGTGGCGCAGTCGGTTAAGCGTCCGACTTCAGCCAGGTCACGATCTCGCGGTCCGTGAGTTCGAGCCCCGCGTCGGGCTCTGGGCTGATGGCTCGGAGCCTGGAGCCTGTTTCCGATTCTGTGTCTCCCTCTCTCTCTGCCCCTCCCCCGTTCATGCTCTGTCTCTCTCTGTCCCAAAAATAAATAAAAAACGTTGAAAAAAAAAAAAAAGGAGGCACTAACTCTAGTTATGAACACCACGAGAAAGGTGTAGCAGAGGAAGCAGCATGCGAGCTGTGTGTTATGAGGGGCAGTTAAATTAAAGAGGAGCTAAAAGAGAACACTTGCCTGGCCAACAGATGTTCTGACCCAGGTTCGGCATGGTCACTGTCAGTAGCAGCTTGACCATAGTGAGAGTTAATCAGGCTAAGGTGAGACAGCGGTCCTTATTTATGCTGAAATTTGGATAAGGCTTCCTGACAGCCAGTTCCTCTTCTCTTTCTTTTAACCTTTGGGGGCTATACACATTCTGTTTAGTGTATGTAATTGTGGACAAAATAGCAAAAATAATAGTTATTAGCACCACCAAAAAGGGTGGAGGGAAGAACAGTCCAAGGAATCTACATGGCCTCCTAGAGAACAAGTAGAAAAATGGAAGCAAATGCACGGTGTATCCAGGAACTGTGCTGTTATTTATGTCTCTATTTTTCCTCATTTATTCTTTACATTAAACCTATGAAGTTTGAGCCCATTATCTTTTTACCCTTAGGGAAAATAAGGCTGAAAATGATTATGGGAAATGGCAAGATCATTCGGCTAATAAGTGGCAAAGGATTTGAATGCAGATTTATTTAAATTCCCGGTCTCCTGTGCCTGTTTCTAGGATACCATGTAACTTAGAAATATCTGAAATTAACTTAGCTAAATATAATTCATCCATTGATTCTTTCTTGCAGAATTCGTTATTTTTCAGAAAACTTATAATGCCATTATGGATTTCATTCACTCATTTTAGTTTATTTATTTCATTCAGTTAAGGTTTAGTGTATTTGCTAATTGTAGAAGATATGGTCCACTAAGACAAGGTCTCCAGTGCTGGATTTCCTGGCTTACTATTCTAGGTTTTAGTTTCATCATCTTCAAAATGGAGATGAAAATAATGTATCTCTCATGGGGCTATTATGAGTATTAAATGAGAAAATCTAAGCAAAGCATTTAGGAAAATGTCTGTCATATAGCAAGCACTCAAAAATGTTAGCCTCCGTTATTATGAATACTATGTGCCAGGCATTCTGGGACACATTAAGGGCACAGATATGGATATGGCATAGCCCTTGCCTTTGAATAAGGTATACTCTCAAAGAGAAGACACATGTGTAATGGCTAATTGTGTTTGTGCAAATGGATGATGCCAGGAGAGAAGGGAGTTCTAGGTCATTTCAGGGAAAGGGAACAGCATGTCAACTCCACAGAGGTATGAAATGCCCTCCCAGAGTTTGGCTTAACTGGAGCATGAACAAGTGTGAGAATGGATTACAACTGGTGCCAGTAGACAGAAATGAGGCTGGGTCAGCTTTTGAAGGGTTCCATGTGCTTGGCTATGGAGCTGCATTTTACTTCGACTGGATGTGGTAATGATGGAGGTTTTCAAACTAATTTTAAGGATGGAAGAAGGTACTCCACACTCTGGATCATAAGCTTGAATGAGAAGAGAATGGGATAGAGGGAAGCAATAGTTGAAGTAAGAGAAAAGAGAATAAGAAGGGAAGCAGTAAGCAGGTAGAGTTGGGATCATACCCCTGGGCATTTATGCCAGAGAAATGAAAACATATCTATACAAAAACATAAGTGCACATAAATGTTCTTAGCAACTTCATTTGTAATAGCTAAAAACTTGGAGACAACAAAAATTCCATTCATTAGGTAAATAGTTACACAAACTGGTACATCCATACCATAGATTACCACTCAGCAATAAAAAGCAATGAACTATTGATGCATGCAACAACTTGGATAGATCTCAAGGGCGTTATGCTGAGTGGGGGGAAAAAAAGGCTATTTCAGAAGGCCACATACTGTAAGATTCAACTTATATAGGACTCTTGAAATGATAAAAATCACAGGAATAAAGAACATCTTAGTTATTATTAGGGGTTGATGATGGTGGGGAAGAAGGAGTGAGGGTAGAATGAGAGAGATTTTTGTAATGGTGGTATAGTTCTAGATCTATTGCAGTGGTGGTTGTATAATCTATACATGTAATAAAATGGCACAGAACTATATGCATACATACACTGTATCCATGTCAATTTCCTTGTTTTGATATTGTACTATAATTATTTAAAATGTAACCATTGGAGGAAACTAGGTGAAGGGTACATGGGACCTCTCTAGGGTATATTTTTGCAACTTCCTGTGTATATATGATTACTTCAAAATAAACAGTTAAAAATGTTTAACTATTAATAGAACATATTGCAACATGACAAGCTGTGGATTATTAACACTTTGTCCTTCAAAATTTACTGTACTTTACTATTTTCTCAATACAGTCCTGTATTACATTGAAAATGTATTAAAATTGAATAAAAATAAGTCTGACTTATTTTTTGATGGCATAAAGCAAAAAGTAATTAACAGGCAGGATAAAGTCTAGGAATAGCAGACATTGAGATGCAGCTTTTCTGCAAAATTGCATCTGAAAAGTAGCCCAACCAGAGTGATTTCTAGAATTTTCTCACTGTAGTAGCTCTCTTCTTTATCTGTTTAGTTATGATATAGTCAAACACATTCTCTCGTTAAGAATCTTTAAAAATAAATAAACTAAGTCAATATTCCTGCATCTGCTATAAATGTAAATGGTAGCCTAGAGATACAAGGTTTCCAAAGCCAAATCTCTCTTAAATTTCCTTAATCATTTGGTATTTTCAAATTAAATGGTCCTGAAACAAAAGATATGTGGTTCAGGTTTTTATTAGATAGAAACCTACTAGTTTCCATACATTTCTACATCTTTTCTCTCCCACCCATCCTCCTCTGCACAGATTAAGCTGTCTTTCTTCAACGATGTCACTCTCCATTATCTCCAGGAAAAATTCCAAATTCCTTAACAATTCTTATCATGCCTTTCAGGGTTTGGACTCACTTTCCTTTTCTATTTCACTTCCTGCCACTTTCACATCACACATCTCAATCCAGGAAGGAAATTAACAGATTTTGATCATCTACACTTTACTAGACAGTCTCTGAGGAATTTCATCTCTCTTGCCTTTGCAAATATTCCCCAGTAAGCCACCCCTAAAGCCTTTTGAAATTCATCTTTCAAGATCAGACTCTCAGATGATACCTCTGTGATGCCTGATAGTTTCTTTCCTTTTTCCTCCACCTCTTCTCCAAGTTACTCCTTCCCTGTGTTCACACAGCATTTCATAAAGAAATCTATCATAGTTCCCCTGTCATTAAATTCCACATTGCTACATCTTGAACTACATTGTGACTCAGGCATAATACCAAAATATCTTTATAGCCTCAATAGTTAGCACGATGTTTAATGAGCACCTGCCAGTCCTACCATACACACACACACACACACACACACACACACACACACATATTCTGCTGAACTAAATGAATGAAGGTAATATATTTATTTAGTTTTTATAGTTAGAAATACAATAAAAATTTGGTTTGCAAGCATAATTTGTTCCAGAAACATGCTTGTAATCAAAAGCACTTGTATATCAAAGCGAATTTCAAGAACCATTGGCTTGATGTTTGGCATCATGTACTGTGCGTATTGCAAGACATCACTCATTTATCAAGTTAAAATTTATTAGAAATGTTTGCTCGTCTTGTGGAACATTTGCAGAACAAATTACTCTCAGTCCAAGGTTTTGTTGTACCTCCATTTCCAAAAAGCATGATTGTAATGTAACTTTAGCAAGTTAAATAGTAACTTGTTAGAGACAGTTACATAGTGAGGGCAAAGGAAAAAAGAAATAATTTCATTGAGCGAGTACCTGCCAGTCCTACCATTCTCTCTCTGTCACCAGACCTGGTGACAGATTTCTAAGCCCAGGGCTAGCTCATACTCTATTGTATGGCATTGAGAAAAACCGTTGCTCAATTATTTGTTTCCTTTTCTAAATGTGAATAAATGTGGATACAAAAGTCTTGTAATTAGTATGCTAGGGAAAAAAGAGTCACTTCCAGTGATAGAGTATCTAATGAATCTTTTTGCATACACTTGGAAACAAATTTATCAGAAATTAATTTGTTCAGTGACTGCATCAAAAAAAACCTCAATATTTGTTTAATCATACCTCAAACATTATGGTGAATTAATTCTTTAAAAATAAAAATATGGTGGGATTTTGGAATTCCTTTGAATAGACCCAAGCTTACTTATAGTCCCAAGAAATGAAAGACCTCAAGTTTCACCACCAAAGATCAGTCTGATTCTAAAGTTATTAATGACTATAGATGTACAACTGTGATTTCCCTCATAGCTCTTTTTACTTTATATGTGAAAGAAGTAGGTTTCTGAAAATTGCATCACAACAAAGACTAACGGAACTGATGTTCATGATGTTATTACCTGGTGTTTACTTTGAAATTACCTTCAAAACTTCACATGCTTCATTTCACCATTGCCAATTTTAGCCTGGTTACCAGTAGAAACAAGTACATTCCGTTTTCTAGCTATCTAAAAGCAATTAGCTACATGTTGTTACCATTTGATGACAATGAACAAGCCCAAATGTCATTGGAGTTTTGTAGAAATTGGATATTTTTTTCTTTAGAAATGGAACTGTATATCTCAATATTACCAATCCCAACCGTGTCACAATCTGTCACATTACAGCATATCAAGCAGCAGAACACAGTTATCACTGAAGGGGTATAAAATTAAACATGGGAAGTATCTTTTTCAGGGAAAACTCACTTTCAAAATTTTAGTTAGAGGCAAGTGTCAACTAGAAGATTAGATGTTGATAAATATCTAGTTTTGAAAAAGGGGTCCATTTTGTAAAATGTATTCAGCTTTCCAAGAATAAGTCTGTTGGATTTCCCCTACCAGACTGTAAGAGTTTCTGTCAACCATCTATTCAGAAGTAGCTGCTCTACCCCTGTCCCTGACTTCGTTCTAACTACCTCTGTCCCTCTGGGTCTAGAGAAGCCATTTTGATTTTGGGGAATGAACCTATGGCTGGTATAGGTGTGCCGATGGCACAACAAAATGAGGTGGAAAAAAAGGTGCACAGACAAGTGCTGCTTCATTTAGTGATGAGAAAATCTTATGAATATAAATGATTAAGGAGCATGACATTGGATGGTATTGTGGGTTTTTTTGTCTTTTCTAAGAAAAATTAAACTTAGGATTTTACAAGAAAGTTTGACATTAGTTGCAAATGGAACTTTAAATGTTTCCAAGAAACACTGCAGGCAATTATGCTTACCAACACAGCTGAGGCATGAAATTAGAAGATATCTTTAAGTTTGGGGAGAGAATCAGGCTTCTTTTAGCTCCTTTGGCTCTGATTTTTCCCCTTTCAAAATTAGTTTACTGATAAGATTAGAAGGGAGGGAGATTTATTATACCCAATGTTGACTTTTAATAATGTGAGCCAGCAATAGAACGAAATAATTTTTTTAAGAAATGAATGCTCAGTTATTGTGGATTGTGGAACTATACATGAGGGAAACATCATGTGAATTGATAATCTTTTTTCCATTAGGTTTTACTTTTAGAGAAACCTATGAGTGCAAAAATTTGATTGAGGCTTCTGCTCCCACTGCTATTGCATAAAAGTCGAGATACAAATTAATGTTGGCAAAGTTGATAATGACTAAATAGTTCAGATATACACAAACACCATGAGGTCTGCAGCCCCAGGGAAGCAGAGTTGCCAAACAAAGTGTAGAAACCATCACTAGATGAGGAAAAATTTCACTGGATAAGACCATGGATTGGTGTCAGATTGACATGGGTTAGACTTCCAGCTCTGGCACTATTGGTTATGTGATCTTGAGAATTTAACTTGCAAACTTTTGTTTCTTCATTGGTGTAATGGGAATAACAGTAATACTTGTATTATCAGGGTTTTTTGAGGAATAAATGACATAATACATGTAACATGCTGAATAAATTCATAATAAACTCTCAGTGAATATTAGTCATAATTATTATGATGATTGCCATTTATTATATAAAATCCATTATTTCAAAGTTTTCTTCATTTATTTATTTAAAATGCTTCAAGTCAGATATGAGCTACATTGGTTCTTAGCTCAAGTGCACTCAAAATGTGACAAGTTAAACATAATTGATAGAAACTACATTAGTGAGATATAATACTCCATCTTAAGTTTTAAAACAATTTTTCTTTGTGTGATTTCTATCGATTGGATCTGTCAAGTGGTCTTCCCCTGAATGGCAGATATCAATTATAGATTTAATTAGTTCATGTTGGGATGTATGCCTACAGAATTTATCCCACATAAAAATCACCCAGATTTTGATATTTTATATCCTCAGACCAATGAAGGATTTGGAAAATGTCACCCTTTATATCCCCTTACTTAGTAATGAACAAGACAATGACACACCCTTTATACCATTCTTATAAACAACTGGCCATACAAAAGTCCAAGGGATGGGAACTAGAGTGGTAAGTTTAGTTAGAATATAGGTTCAATAATCAGACAGATTTAAGGTATGGTCTTTAATCAATCACTTATTAGATGCATTGTTTGAGTAAGTTACTTATATTCTCAACTTCAGTTATAAAATTTATTTTATAAATTTATTTATAGTTATTTATATAGTATTTATATATACTATATAATATATATAGTATTATTTAATATATAGGTTATTTAATAGTATGTCTTTCAGAAGATGGTTGCTAACGATTAAATGATCAAATGAATGTAAAACATTCAGCGCACTCTGGCTTTCTGTGAATGCTCAATAAAAGTTAATTATTATTTTCGTAATTTTACTGATTTCATTGATTTCTTGGCTGGGTGTTTGTAATCATTTTCATTATTCGTTAAAATATGGGTTTATGCTTTCCATGAACTTCACTGTGTACCATTTATAACTTATACCACACATAGAATTGGCTACAAGGGTAATAAGAGGGTATGAAGATTCTGCACTAAAAAATTGGGAAAAAACATTTGAGGAGCATGATTTGATGAGAGAAATTGGAAACATCCCTCAGACTGGATGAAACTGTCTGTTACTGTCATTAGTTGAATTTGGGGGTTTCAATTATATATGACAAATAACTGAAGAAAAATATCCTACTTCTTTATAGATCATTAATTCCTGATTTTATTTTTAGTATTGCATTATAACAGTTTTGTGGCTATTAATGGACTTCATTTACAAATTTTTTAAACACAAGAAGAACTCTTATATTTTCCTTTAAGGATAAGTTAGTTCTCTAATGAATTCCTTAACAAATCTAATTATTCATAATGTTGAATTGTCAGTTTTGTTGAGAATGAATGTTCTTCAACTCTAGGAAAATTCAAACTATTTTGTTTTTGGATGAATAAAACATTTTCAGGAAAATGTTTCTTAAAATGATATATAGAACATTATGTTCTAATATGGCAGAAGTTGCATATTGAAGCTGATTGTATGCATGAAACCACAAAAGCAGAAATGGCTGTGCTTGATCAAAGGCCTTTGGGCTCTTGGGGCTCATGGGAGTGGCTTTTATGAACTGAGGCATTGGCTTAAGTAACTTTAGGATTTAAGCAAATGTATCATAGTTACAATTTACCACCACTGAAACTGGAAAAGCAGCAGTAATAATGACCACATTAGCTATAATACATTGAAGAGATAAACACAATGTGGTTTTAATCTCTTGAAAGCTATCCTCTCTCTCCCTCTCCCCCTGCCTCCTTCCTTCTCTTTCCCTATATGTCACCTATGAATCACCTAACGTCTTTCCAACTATTTACTCAGACAATGGACAATGGGGCAGACTCCAGACAAAAACTGATACTGTCAAACTTGAAATATGTATATTTTAGTATGACTCCTTTCCCTTCCTTTTTACAATGTTGCCCAAACATAATCATACTCTGTGGAACCTAGAATACCAAATATGTGTTATTCTTCCAGGAAAATGTGGGAAGTGATGCAAAATTATACCCAGAATTTTATTTTTTCAAAAATGTATCACCAATACTGTGATAATTGCATATCACAAAATTAAACCTTTACTCAAAAGGAGGGTGTAAATTTATTATCAGGTATCATATACTTATTTAAATAGGTTTGGCTACTCTCATCATTTTTCATTCTTTGTGGCTACTGGAATCTTTGTCTACTTACTGGATGGAGCTTTCAATGCGGGTGATAGTGAGGAAAGCAGCAAGATTTGCTGTGTAAGATGAGATGACAATCAATGCAAATAGCCACCAAGCCCCCATCATCATTCGAGTAGCCAGAGTCGTGTATGGGACCTCCCCACCTGTAGAAAGAAGCAAATAGAATAAAAGAACATCAACAAGTATTTATTGATAATCTACAGTCATACACAATCAATACCAAATTAACTTTTAAGTACTGAAAAATTTTTCAACACAACAACAACAGCATTGATTTCTGTATTTTGGTTATGTTTATTACTTCATATTTAATTCCCTTTTATGATACTTTTTAAGACCCAGACAAAAAGAACCATTATAAATACTTAGTATAACTTGTTTAAGTGATACTTCTTCTACCTTGTTATTCAATCTTGGAAATAGTTACTCTCTTATAATAACCAGGTAACTACTTTATTTCCAAATGCTTGATTATTCAGTAGTTAGGTGATATTAATACTATTATGCTTATATTTAATATAACCTCAGATTTCTACTTTAATAAATAATATTGAAAATCATTTTTGGTTAAGTTCCTTAGATTCATAGGTTACATATATATTTATACATATGTATATATATATGATATATAGCATAATGTTATATACTATATAATATAGTATATAATTACGTATATATCATATCTTCTTTATTTATTCATCTATTGATGGACACTGGGTTGCTTCTATATCTTGGCTACTATAAATAATCCTGAAATAAATGTAGGGGTATATATACCTTTTTTAATTAATTTTTTTAAAACTCCAGTATAGTTAACATATAGCATTTTATTAGTTTTAGGGATACAATATAGTGATTCAACAATTCTATGCATTATTCAGTGCTCATCATGGTAAATACCCCATCATTTATTTCACCCACACCCTCACCCATCTCCCTTCTGGTAACCATCAGTTTGTTCTCTATAGTTAAGAGTCTGTTTCTTGGCTTCTCTCTCTTTATTTTTTTCCTTTGCTTGTTTGATTTGTTTCTTAAATTACACATATGTGTGAAATCATATGGTTCTGTCTGTCTCTGACTTATTCAGCTTAGTATTATACCCTCTAGCTCCAACCATGTTGTTGCAAATGGTAAGATTTTATTCTTTTTTATGGCTGAGTAATAATCTTATATATATATATATAGAGAGAGAGAGAGAGAGAGAGAGAGAGAGAATATAACTCTATCATATATATCTATATCATATATATGATATAGATATATATGATAGATATATATCTATATCCTATATCCCATATCTATATCTTATAAGATATAACTATATCTTATATATATCTCGTATCTTCTCTTTATCTATTCATCTACAAATGGACACAGGCTGCTTCCATAATTTGGCTATTTTAAATGCTGCTGCAATAAACATCAGGTTGCATGTATCCCTTTGAATTAGTGTTTCTGTTTTTGTTTTTTTTTTTTTTGTATTTTTTGTATTAGTGTTTTTGTACTAGTAAATACCCAATTACTGGATCTGAATTAGTGTTTTCATTTTCTTTGGGTAAATATCCAGTAATGGAATTATTAGATCATATAATATTTCTATTTTTAATTTTTGAGGGACTTCCAGAACAGCTGTTTTCTAGAGTAGTTATACCAATTTACATTTCCACTAATAGTGCACAAGAGTTCTCTTTTCTACACATCCTTATCAACACTTGTTGTTTCTTATCTTTTTGATCCTAGCCATTCTGAGAAGTGTGAGATGATGTCTCATTGTGGTTTTGATTTCAATTTCCCTGATGATCAGTGATGTGAGCTTGCTTGCATGTGTCTTTTGGCCATCTATATGTCTCCTTTGGAAAAATGTTTATTCAGGTCCCCTGCCCATTTTTTAATTGGTTTGCTTTTTTTTTGTTTTTTTTTGTTTTTTTTTTTGTTTTTTTTTTGTTTTTGGTGTTCAGTTGTATAAAGTTACATAAAGTCTTTAACCTTGATTAGAGTTGTTATCACCCACATGAAAGATACTTGTTGAACTTTAACCATGGCATAAAATCTGCAACTTCGGTAATTCAAATATTCTTGTAGAATCCCCCCCCAATTATTTGATATCCACATTTAGAAATCAAATGCTAAATGTAATGATATGTTGGCTTCCATTTCTGGTAATTCAATCCTCCCACTG
Organism: Panthera uncia; assembly: GCF_023721935.1. Lineage (NCBI taxonomy): Eukaryota > Metazoa > Chordata > Mammalia > Carnivora > Felidae > Panthera > Panthera uncia. The sequence goes on along the minus strand of NC_064811.1, from coordinate 75,989,888 downwards.
TAAAAACAATCCTCCCACTGAGAGACATTAGACAAATTAAACATACAATGCATTTAAGAGCTTAAAGAAGCAACAAAAAACTAGAAGACCAAGGTCCTGGAGAAGAAGAAAATCCAGAAATATGACCTGGTATGTAGAACTGCTTTCCCAGAGATATAAATAACAATTTAACAAGAGGAAGCTAAGAGACTGAGAAGCTGAGCAATGATTTTTCAGACTTCAAAGCTTTAAAACTTAGGGCCTAGGTCTTGCCAAATGGAGGGAGGTGGGCCAGAGAAAACCAGAAAATCTTCATTTGCTTAGAAACCAGTAATTACAATTGTATTAAGCCATGGGTCAAAGAAAAATCACAGGAGAAAAGAAGATTTTAAAGTTGATGATAAAAATATTCCACACCAAATTCATTAAGTTTTAATAGCTAATGGGATACAGCTAAATTTGTGTTTAGAAGAAAATTCATAGCCTATGATATATAAGAAGGCTGAAAAATCAGTGAGCTACTCATCAATTTCGAGAAGTTAAAAAAATCACCAATATAAACCTAAAAAATATAGAAGGAAGGAAATAATAAGTATAAGAGAAAAAAATAATAAAAGAGATAAAATACAATAGAGGTTAATCTAACAGAAGTTTGGTCCTTGAAAAGGCCTATAAAAAGCTGTTGAGAGTGATCAGGAATATAAATAAAGACACAAAAATACAACAGGAGTAAATGGATACATTGCTACAGATGTTATAGACACTAGAAGGATAAAAAGAGGAGGATTTTATGTACAATTTTATGCTAATTATTTGAAAATTGAAGTGATAAAGACAAATTCCTAGAAAAATTTTCACCAAAAGAAGCAGAAAGCTGGAATGATTTTATGATTTTTAATGACTTTGAATTTACAATTAAAACTTACTCACCAAAAAATTCAAGGCCAGTGACCTTACTGGAAAAATTTACCAAACTTTTTAGTAGTAATTAACTCTATTTTACAAACTCTTCCTGAAATTAGAAAAAAGAAATGTCCTATTCCATACATTTTATGAAGAACTTTGACAACAAAATCTAAAAAGGTCATTCCAACAAAGGAACATTACAGGCTAATCTTTCATATGATTGTAGATGCACAAGACTTAAATGAATTAACAATCTGAAAATTGCAATTAATAAATAAATAAGAATGTTTGGTTTATTATATGAAAGCTAGGATTTGGTTTGGCATTCAGAAATCAATCACTGGATTCTGATGTCACTGAGATGGCAACATAGGTTGTGGCTGATTTTGCTCCTCTTCATAAGAAGAACAATTAACAACTGTTAATAACAAGACACCACTGAGGACATGAGGGTGGGGCACCCACCCCTGGGCACTGAGACCAAGACTGACTACATCAAAAGGGTAAGAGAAGTGGCTACACATTGACCACATGGACTTCCCCCAGGACAGCACAGTACCACATAGAGAAGTCTCTCCTGAGCTTCCAGTTCCTCCAGTGGGAAGAGGGAACCTGAGGTGGGGGGAGACCAGCCCTATCCCAGCATTATGGGTTAATTTGTTGGAGTCCCTACTCTGATCTCACCCCATGAGGATTGCAAAGGACTCTGTGAAGTCAATCACTAGGAATCTGATTATGATGGAGAAGTAGGAAGGGGTTTGCAACAACCAGCACATGGATGTTGGTAGACCCAGTTCATACCTGTCGTACCCAAGTAGTAATCTCAATCTAATTTGTTCATCTGTAGAATGAAGTTGGGAGCACACTCTGACCAATAAACACATCTGCTTGAAGATTTGCCTGATTCGGATCCTCAAATGAGGACTGTTGCTGGCCCCAGAGCCCATTTTGCCCTAACAGGGAGCTGAATTATAGCCCCACCCGCTGTGGAGAATGTCTTCTGGCACCATCTGGTCAGAACAGCTGCAGCAACTCCTGGAAACTATGAGGTCCAGTAGTTCTCAAGCTGAGAGGTGTATAGAGGCAGTAGTTTGCAGAGTCAAGCCAGTGGCCCTATTCAGTCAGGGAACTTGAGGTGTGGTTTGGCTTGAGTTGAGACAACAAAGAGTTTTGCTGGCTTTCAAACTGCTTCTCTCCCTTCTCCTGGGACAAGGAATCTAATTTGTAGACCTGCTCATTACTCAATATAGCCTCCAGCTTGTCCAACCAGGGAACCTAATGAAAGCACACGGGATGCTGCAATACCCATTCATCAGCCCGGCATACAATGACACTCAGACAGAGAGCATAGACCAGGCTTCCCCCATTTGCAGAACAAAATTGGTGGCCTCACCTGCTCCCTGCCATGGATGGGAAGTTAACTTATAGCCCCATCTACTACTGAATATATTCGCCAGACATGAACATCTAGTAAGCCTGACCAGGGAATCCAGGCAATTGAAGAGCCCATTGTACAGCTTCATTCAGGTAAGGAACAAAGTCAGCAGTCCTATCCACTTGTTCTCGGCCAATGGCACACAACCTCATCCCCATCCTTAAACCTCCAACAGTTGCTTTACCCTAAAGTGAACAATAATAGTAGGCTCTACCTGTCCAAGGACATTGCCAGAAGACACATTCAAAAACCAAACTGAGCTGACTGGTGAAGAATGGTCTCTGACAAAGCAGACCTATAAAGTCTGAAAGAGGAGCCTAATTGCTCAAATGTGCAGACACCAATGTTACAAATAAAGGATCATAAATTATCAGGTAAATATGACACCACCAAAGGAAATTAATAAAATTATAATGATTAACCATAAAGAAATGAAGATCAATGAACTGACAAAGAATTCAGAATAATCCTCTTGAGCAAGTTTACTGAGCTACAAGATAACACAGACAGACAACAAAATTAGAAAACCAATGCATAAGCAAAATGAGATATTTGATAAGGAAATAACAACCATCAAAACCAAAAACAAAACCCAGAAACCCTAGAGTTGAAAAATATAATTGGACTGAAGAATTCAGTAGAGAATTTTAAAAGTAGACTTGACCATGTGGAAGAAAAAAAAAAATCAGTGACCTGGAGGATAGGACATTAAAATGAATTAGTCAGAGGAGCCAAAAGAAAGAAGAAAAAGAGTGAAGAAAGCCTATAGGAATAAAAAGACACAATGAAAATAAACAATATTTGTATCATGAAAATTCCAGAAGGAGGGGCGCCTGGGTGGCGCAGTCGGTTAAGCGTCCGACTTCAGCCAGGTCACGATCTCACGGTCCGTGAGTTCGAGCCCCGCGTCGGGCTCTGGGCTGATGGCTCGGAGCCTGGAGCCTGTTTCCGATTCTGTGTCTCCCTCTCTCTCTGCCCCTCCCCCGTTCATGCTCTGTCTCTCTCTGTCCCAAAAATAAATAAAAAACGTTGAAAAAAAAAAAAATTCCAGAAGGAGAGGACCAAAAAGAGGGTCAGAAAGCATATTTAAAGTTATAATAGCTGAGGGTGCCTGGGTGGTTCACTCAGTTAACCATCCAACTCTTGATTTTGGCTCAGGTCATGATCTCATGGTTCATGAGATCAAGCCCCACATGGGGCTCTGCTCTGACAGTGCAGAGCCAGCTTAGGATTCTCTCTCTCTGTCTCTCTCTCTCTCTCTCAAAATAAGTAAATAAACATTAAAAAATAATGTCTACTCCCAAAAATTTATAAAAAAAATTATAATAGCTGAAAATCTCTCAAACCTGGGTAGAGAAATGGACATCTAAATCCATGAGGCTCAAACAATCCCAAGTAGGTTGAATTGGAATAGGGTTACCAAAACACATTATTATTCAGTTATCAAAAGTCAAAGACAAAGAAAGAAGTTTAAGACCAGGAAAAGAAAAGAAAGAAGTTACATACAAGGGAATTTACACAAGACAATAGGGGGGAATTTATCAATGAAAACTTTTTAGACCAGAAGAGAATGAGGTAACATGTTCAAGATATTGAAAAAAAAAATAACTGTCAACCAAAAAATTCTATATACAGTGAAGCTGTCCTTTAGAAATGGAGGAATAAAGACTTTTCCAGAAACAAAAGCTAAAGGAGTTTACTACCAACAGAATTGCCTTAAAAAAATGCTAATGGGATTTTTCTAGTGGAAGTAAAATAACACATATTCACAATATAAAAACTTAAAAATATATTGTAAATCTCACTTTAATGGTAAATATAGTCATAGTTAGATTTTGCAATATGATAACAGTGGTATATATAATTCAATTATAACTCTAATTTAAAGGTTAAAAAACTAACATAGTAAAAATAATCTATTATATTAAGTATTAATAATATATAATAATAATACAAAGAATTGTAATAATCTATCATTACTTATACAATATTAAAAATGTAGTTGTAATAGAAATAACTTTAAGTATGTGGGGGAGGAGAAGTAAAAGTAAAAGTTTATGAATTCTATTGATGTTGTTATCAGTTTAAAATAGTGTGTTATAAGATTATGAGACATTGTAACCACACACACAAAATACTGTAGTAATTACACAAAATAACATGATAAAAGGAAAGCATACTGATACTAAAAGATATCAAAACACACAAAAGGGCAGCAGGATAAGAAATAAGATATCTATAAGGATAAGAAAAAGAGATCTATAAAACATTAAGAAAACAATGAGCAAAATGGCGATAATAAGTTCTTACCTATCAATAATTGCTTTAAATGTAAAAAGATTAAATTCTCTAATTAAAAGACACAGCATAGATGAATGGATAAAAAAAATCAAGATCCAATAAGATGCTTTCTACAAAAGACTCACTTTAGCATTAAGACACACATACATGGCACAAAAACAGACACATAGACCAATGGAATAGAATAGAAACCCCAGAACTAGACCTACAAACGTATGGCCAACTAATCTTTGACAAAGCAGGAAAGAACAACCAATGGAAAAAAGACAGTCTCTTTAACAAATGGTGCTGGGAGAACTGGACAGCAACATGCAGAAGGTTGAAACTAGACCACTTTCTCACACCATTCACAAAAATAAACTCAAAATGGATAAAGGACCTGAATGTGAAACAGGAAACCATCAAAACCCTAGAGGAGAAAGCAGGAAAAGACCTCTCTGACCTCAGCCATAGCAATCTCTTACTTGACACATCCCCAAAGGCAAGGAAATTAAAAGCAAAAATGAATTACTGGGACCTTATGAAGATAAAAAGCTTCTGCACAGCAAAGGAAACAACCAACAAAACTAAAAGGCAACCAACGGAAGGGGAAAAGATATTTGCAAATGACATATCGGACAAAGGGCTAGTATCCAAAATCTATAAAGAGCTCACCAAACTCCACACCCAAAATACAAATAACCCAGTGAAGAAATGGGCAGAAAACTTGAATAGACACTACTCTAAAGAAGACATCCGGATGGCCAACAGGCACATGAAAAGATGCTCAACGTCGCTCCTCATCAGGGAAATACAAATCAAAACCACACTCACGCCAGTCAGAGTGGCCAAAATGAACAAATCAGGAGACTATAGATGCTGGAGAGGATGTGGAGAAACGGGAACCCTCTTGCACTGTTGGTGGGAATGCAAGTTGGTGCAGCCATTCTGGAAAACAGTGTGGAGATTCCTCAGAAAATTAAAAATAGACCTACCCTATGACCCAGCAATAGCACTGCTAAGAATTTACCCAAGGGATACAGGAGTACTGATGCATAGGGGCACTTGTACCCCAATGTTTATGGCAGCACTCTCAACAGTAGCCAAATTATGGAAAGAGCCTAAATGTCCATCAACTGATGAATGGATAAAGAAAGTGTGGTTTATATACACAATGGAGTACTACATGGCAATGAGAAAGAACGAAATATGGCCCTTTGTAGCAACGTGGATGGAACTGGAGAGTGTGATGCTAAGTGAAATAAGCCATACAGAGAAAGACAGATACCATATGTTTTCACTCTTATGTGGATCCTGAGAAACTTGACAGAAACCCATGGGGGAGGGGAAGGAAAAAAAAAAAAAGAGGTTAGAGTGGGAGAGAGCCAAAGCATGAGAGACTCTTAAAAACTGAGAACAAACTGAGGGTTGATTGGGGGTGGGAGGGAGGGGAGAGTGGGTGATGGGTATTGGGGAGGGCACCTTTTGGGATGAGCACTAGGTGTTGTATGGAACCCAATTTGACAATAAATTTCATATATTGAAAAAAAATAAAATTAAATTAAATTAAAAAAAAAAGACACACATACAATGAGAGGGAAGGGAATAGAAAAAGACATTTTAAGCAACATCTGTAACAACAATAACAAAAAACTGGGGTGGCTATATTTATATCAGACAAAATATATTTTAAACTAAAAATGATTAAAAAAATGTCATTATGCAATGATAAAGAGGTCTAAACATCAATAAAATAAAATAATTACAAATATTTGTGTGCCCAGGATTGGAACTTTTAAGTATATAAAGCAGAAACTAAAAGAGTTAAAAAGAGAAATAAATAGTAATTCAGTAACAGTTGGGGGCTTCAATATCTCACTCTCAACAATAGATAGATCATTCAGACAGAAAATCAATAAGGAAACAGCAGTCTTGAAAAATACTATAGACTAACTGGACCTAACAGAGATAACCTAAATATTTTATCTAAACAGCAGCTACACATTCTTCTCAAATGCACATGGAACATTTGTGCAATAGACCATATATTAGGCTACAAAACAAGTCTTCAAAAATTTAGGAAGATTGAAATCATATCAAGTATCTTCTATCACCACAATGGCATGAAACAAGAAATCAATAACAAGAGGAAACCTGGGAAATCATGAACACATTGAGGTTAAGCAATTATCTCCTGAACAACCAATAAGTTCAAGAAGAAATTAAAAGAGAAATAAAAAAAAAACGTTTCTTGACACAAATGAAAATGTAAATCCAACAATACCAGAACGTGTGCGATACAGCAAAGCAGTTCTAAGAGGCGAGTTCATAGCATTAAACACCTACATTAAGAAGCAAGAGGGATTCCAAATAAACAACCTTAACTGTATGCTATAAGAAGCTAGAAAAAGAAGAAGAGGGTTGCTTGGTGGCTCAGTCAGTTAAGTGTCTAACTTCAGCTCAAGTCATGATCTCACGGTTTGTGGGTTCGAGCCCAGCTTGGGGCCTGGTTCCTGCTTAGGATTCTGTGTCTCCCTCTCTCTCTGTTCCTTCCCCGCTCACACTCTGTCTCTCTCTCAAAAATAAATAAAAGATTAAAAATATTTTTAAATAAATAAAATAAGAAGAAAATGAACCACAAATTAGTAGAATAAAGAAAATAATAAAGACTAGAACAAAAATAAATGAAATATAGACCAGAAAAACAATTGAAAACATTGGCCAAACTGTAAGTTGATTCTTTGAAAAGATAAACTGAATTGGCAAACCCTTAACTAGACTAAACAAAGGGGGGAAAAAAGAACCCAAATAAATAAAATTATAAATAAAAAGGAGACATTACAACTGATAGCAGAGAAATTCAAAGGATCATAAGAGATTACTATGAATAACTATTCACCAACAAACCAGACAACCTAGAAGAAATGGAAAAATTCTTAGAAATGTATAACTTTCCAAGACTGAATCAGGACGAAATATAAAATCTGGATATACCATTTGCAAATAAGGAGATTGGAACAGTAATAAAACATCTCCCAACAAAGAAAAGCCCAGGACCAGATCACTTCCCTGGTGAATTTTACCAAACATTAATCTTCAAATTCTTCCAAAAAATAGAAGAAGAGGAAACCCTCTCAAACTTATTTTAGGAGGCCAGCATTATCTTGTACCCAAATCAGAAAAGGACACTACTGGAAAGGAAAATGGTAAGTCAATACCCCTGATGAATACAGATGCAAAAATTCTCAATAAAATATAAGCAAACCAAATGCAGCAGCACATTAAAAAGAATCATTCGCTAAGAACAGTAGGATTTATTCTTGGCACACAAAGATGGTTCAACACATGCAATTCAATAAATGTGATGCAAGACATTAATAGACTGAAAGAAAATAATCATATGATTATTTTGGTAGATTCAGAAAATGAATTTGACAAAGTCCAACATCTATTCATGATAGAAACTAACGCATTAGGCACAGAAGGAACATATCTCAACATAACAAAGGCCACATGTGACAAGCCTACAGCTAATGTCATACTTAATGGTGAAAGTTTCAAGGCGTTTTTTCCTATGATCAGGATCAAAATAAAAATGCCCACCCTCATCACTCCTAGTGAACATAGTACTAGAAGTCCTAGCTAGAACAATCAAGCAAGAAAAAGAAATATAAGGTATCAGAATTGGGAAGAAAGAAGTAAAATTGTCTGACAAGGTTTTATATATAGAAAATTGACATGGTTTTATATATAGAAAATCCTAAGGATTAAATCAAAAACTGTTAGATATAAATAATGACTTCAATAAAGTTGCAGGATACAAAAATAAAACATAAAAATCAGTATACACTAACAAAAAACTTCCTAAAAAAGAAAGAAATCAATTTCATTTCCATTAGCATCAAAAACAGTAAAATACTTAGGAATTAAAGAGGTGAAAGATCTTTATAAGGCACAGATGATATAAATCAAAGAAGACACAAAGAAATGGAAAAGCATTCCATATTCATGGATTATAACAATTAATATTGTTAAAATGTCAATATTATGAAAAGCCAGCTATAGATTCAGTGCAATTCCTAGCAAGATTCCAAAGGCATTTCTTACAGAAGTAGAAAAAAGTTTAAAAGTTTTAAAATTTATATAGCACCACAAAAGACCCCAAATAGCCAAATCAATCCTGATAAAGAAGAACAAAGCAGAAGGCAACATAGTTCTTGATTTCAAGCTATACTATAAGGCCGCAGTCATCAAAACAGTATAGTGCAGAATAAAAGCAGAGAAATAGTCTAATGAACAGAGTTGATAACCCAGAAATAAACTTATGCATGTACAGTCAACTAATGTTTGACAAGGAGCTAAAAACACTCAATGGAAAAAAACATATTCTCTTCAATAAATTGAGCTAGAATAATTAAATACTCACATGTAAAAGAACAAGATGAGTATATCTCATAGCACTCACAAAATTTAACTTACATAGATTGAAGACACAAATGTAAGACCTGAAACCATAATACTCCTAGAAGAAAACTTAGAAATAAATCTCCTTGACATGGATCTTGTTAATTTTTAGATATGACATCTGAAGCACAAGCAACAAAGTCAAAGATAAACAAGCAGAACTACATCAAACTGAAAAGCTTCTGCACAGCAAACTAAACCATCAACAAAGTGAAAAGACAACCTACAAAATGGGAAAAAATATTTGCAAACCAAACATCTGATAAGGGTTCATGTACAAATATATAAAGAACTCACACAACTCGATAGCAAAGAAATAACCCAATTAATAACTGGGAAAAGGACCTGAATTGACATTTCTCCAAAGATGAAAAGCCAACAGATACTTGAAAAGATGCTCAACATCACTAGTCATTAGGGAAATGCAAATGAAAACTGCAATGGGATAATTACCTCATGCCTATTAGAACGGTCATCTTCAAAAAGACAAAAGGTAACAAATGCTGGTGAGAGTGTGAAGGAAAAGGAACCCTCCTTCACTGTTGTGGGAATTGAAAATTAGTGCAACCACTATGGAAAACGTTATGGAGGTTCCTCAAAAAATTAAAAATAAAATTACCATGTGATCCAGCAATTCCATTTCACAGAATATATCCAAAGAAAATGAAAACTACTAACTTGAAAATATATATATTTTTAAATGTTTATTTATTTTTGAGAGAGAGAGAGAGAGAGAGAGCATAAGCAGGGGTGGGGCAGAGAGAGGGAGATAACAGAATCTGAAGCAAACTCTAGGATCTTCACTGTCAGCACAAAGCCTGATGTGGGGCTTGAACTTATGGACCGTGAGATCATGACCTGAGCTATAGTCTGATGCTTAACTGACTGAGCCACCCAGGTGCCCCTACTAACTTGAAAATATATCTGTACTCCCATGTTCATACTAATGTTACTTACAAGGGCCACAACATGGAAACAACCTAAGTGTTCACTCATGGATGAACACATAAGGAGGTTGTGTTAGGTAGATAGATAGATAGATAGGTAGATGATAGAGAATATATATACATATATATTATCTATAAAAGAATACTATTTATCCATAAAAATGAGGAAATTCTACCATTTGTGACAACATGGCAGTATACCATATTTTGCAGGCAGTATATACCATGTGAAATAAGTGAGATAAAGACAAACACTATATTGTCTCACTTATATATGGGATATAAAACAAAACAAAACAAAAAAACAAACACACCAAAAACCTCATAGAAAAAGACATCAGACTTGTGATGACCAAGGCACAGGGTGGGGGGAGGGAGAATTGGAAGAAGTCGGTCAATGTACAAACTTCCAGTTATAAGATAAATTAGTACTAGGGATATAATACACAACATAATAACTATAGCAAACACTAATACATGAATTATCAAAAAAAGGTTAAGAGAGCTCATCTTAAAAGATCTCATCCCAAGAAAAACTTTCCTTTTTTTCTTTTTCTTTTTTTCCTTTTTTTTCTTTTCCTTGTATCTATATGAGAAGATGGGTATTAGTTAAATGTATTGTAGTAATCATTTCACAATATATGTGAACCAATCCATCATGCTGTGTGCCTTAAACTCATACAGTGAGGTATGTCAATTATTTTTCAACAAAACTAAAGAAAATGATCATTGGAATTCACTATATCAGCAGTACAAAAGAGTGAAATCCCATAATCATTTAGGTGGATGCAGAAAAGGCACAGATAAAATTCAACATCAGTCTTAAAAAAAAAACAAAAAGCAAAAAACAAAAAACAAGCCTAGAAACAATCCAGCAATCTAGAAATAAAAGAATCGTTCTTAGCTTCACAAAGAGAGTTTTCAGGAAACCTGTAGCAAACATCATATTTATTAATAAAATAAATATTTTTTAGAGACTCTGTTAAGGGCTACAAATTGTTACCACTTCTATTCAACATTCAGTTGAAGGTACACAGTGTAATGCAACAGGCCAACAACAGCAAGAACAATAGTAAAAAGAAAAAAATAGTTAAGAATTGAAAAAAAAATAGCAGTTATGGATTGGAGCTGGTATGAATATGTATGTAGAAAAACCAAGAGAATATAAGATAAATTGCTAAAATTAATAGGTTAGTTATCAGTTTACTATGGTACACACACAATGTTCGAAGCTCAATCAGATATGCACACCAACAACAAACTTGGAATTAAAAACATGGAATTAAAAAAAAGTACCATTTACAACTGCATTGAAAACATCAAATACCTAGGTATAAATATGTAAAAGACCTCTACATGAAAATCTGTACACTTTTTTGACTTAAATAAAACAATATTAAACAAATGGATGGGCATATCATGTTTGTTGATCTAAGACTTAATATTATAAGTGTGTAAATTCTTTTCAAATTGATCTATAGATTTAGTGAAATACCAATCAAAATGCCAGGTTCTTTTTGTGAGAGTTAGAAGGAGAGAAAGAATAAAAAGCTGAATATAAAATTTGTATGAAATTGCGAAAGGATAAAAATAGCCAAGACAATGTTCAAGAAGAAAAAGCTGACTGTAGTCAGCTGCAGTCAGCTGGTCTAGCTGACTATAGCTGTATATAGTAATTAAGACAGCGTGGTATTTATACAAGGATAGACCATATCAATGAAAATTACCCATGTATACATAGAAACTTGATTTATGCCCAGCTGGCTCTGCAATTTGTAGAGAAAGGGAGGTCTTTTCAATAACTACTACTAGGTTAATTTGGATACACACGTGAAAAATACTGAAACTTGTCTGCTCATTTACAACACACACAGAAATCAACACCAAAAGGCTTATATATATAAATATAAAATACAAACACTAAAAGTTCTAGAAAATAATACAAGAGAATGTATCTAATATATCCCCATGATCAGGCAGCAAAAGATTTCTTGAACAGAGCACAGAAGAAAAGATTGATAGATTTGACTAAAATAATACTTTGTAGATCAAAAGACACCACTAAAAGAGTGAAGATAAACCACAGCAGAAGATAATTTGCAACACACATATGTACCAAAAATAACTTCTATAAATCAGTAAGAATAAAACACATGGTAATTAGAAAAATGGGCAAGAGGTTTCATAAAAGATAAATGGCAATAAAGGTGAAAAGATGGCAACCTCATTAGTTATTAGGGATATGCAAACTAAAACAAAATTTAATACTACCACAGAGCCACCAGAATAATTAAAATAAATAGACAATATCAATTGTTTGCAAGGATGTGGAGTTACTAGAATACTGTTGGCAAGATGGTAATTTGATTCAGTCATTTTGATGAACAATTTGGCAGCATCTCTGAAAACTACTATATGCCTATCTTAAAACTCAGAAATTCTACTCTTGGCGGGGCGCCTGGGTGGCTCAGTTGGTTGGGCATCCGACTTTGGCCCAGATCATGATTTCACGGTTCGTGGGTTTGAGCCCCGCATCGGGCTCTGTGCTGACAGCTCAGAGCCTGGAGTCTGCTTTGAGTTCTGTGTTTCCCTCTCTCTCTGCCCCTTCCCTACTCACGCTCTGTCTCTGTCTCTCAAAAGTAAACATTGAAAAGAAAATTTAGAAAAAAAAAAAAAAAAAAAAGAAATTCTACTCTTGGTATATATCCCAAAGAGACAAACACAGAAAAAGGTTCATAGCAACATTATTCATGATAGCCTCAAACTGGAAACAGCCTACACACTTTTTGAGAGTAGAATGGATAAAGAAACTGTGGTATATTCATACAATGGAATATTGTATGAAGACAGATTTAATTTAAATATAACACTACAAATGGATTTCACAAACTAAATGTTGAGTAAAACACAAGTGAAAAACCCCACACTGTATGATAACTGTTCAAAAACAGGCAACATGAATGGTAGTACTGGTAATCTTATAAGTGGTTACCTTTGGGGATAAACAATAATGGTTGAGACGGGGGCAATGGGGGCTGTGTCCCCGCTAATGTTCTATCTTTTTCTAGGTAGTAATCACACAGGTGTTGCATTGCTGGCGGTAATTCATTGAGCTGCACATTTAAGTTTATGTACTTTTATGTATGTAAATAATATTTCACAATTAAATAAAACCAAGTAAAGGAAGAAAGTAAGGAGAGAAAAGGGTGAGTTTAACGAAGATCATCCCCCCCTTTTTTTCCTTGTCTCCACAGTTTAAAAAAATTTTTCATAAATTCAGGATACTAGAGGCAACAAGTAGGTAGAAGACGAAAAATTATCTACTAAATTAAAAACACAATCCTACATGGCTAAGGTGTGGCAGAATTTAGACTGGCAATTCCTGCCACTTCAGGATGTGCAAAAGTCTGACTTTAGGGTTGGATATTTTGATTCTTATAATTCCTGCTGAGTTTGAAATCTCCCAATATCACTCTCTAGAAGTGTGTAGAATTTATATTTTCCAAAGTGACCCCTCTGCTTTAGGGAAAAATCTTCTTAACAGATTTGCATGTTGATGTGACTGGTTTGCCACATCAAAAAATATATCAACCTTGCTACTGTATATATTATCTTGCTTATAAAAGTTGTGAAACAGATAAAACAATGTTTTTCCCTCAGGCAAGATTGTGAAACTTGATAACTTCACTTGAGTCAGGCAAATTTTATTGCTCTAAATCTTATTCTGTGCCAAGTATATATGTATGCATCTTTGTGTGTGTCTGAAAATATCGAACAGTTATTGCTAAACCTCTCCCATTTGGTTGTTTGGTAAATTAGTTCCTCATAGGTTTTAAAACTCACAGAATGTTTAGTATACAATCTTGGACGGTGGAACTATTATTAAGAAAAAATAAAATAAAAATTATAAAAGAAAATTATTATTTTTCCTTATAAATTTTCTTTTTTCAAGAATTGGATTCTTATTGGAACAAGGTTACTAGCAAAATGGCTAAAATATCTTATAGCAAATAGGAAGCTTCCAATATTATGGGTGAATGATATGTTCAAGTAGATTGGTTAAGTGTAATGTCAATAAATGTTAAAATGTTTCACACAAAATCACAGTTTAGAAAAGATAAAGAAGAAAGTTGTTGGCAATCACCCATTGCCAGGGCAATCCCATTTAGGGATGGAAGAGAATGTAAATGCTGAAGATAATGTAAGTCACACTTATATATTAATCTATTCCTTGGAGCTCATTTATAAATAGTCAAATTGACAAACTATGACTAAATTTGAAAGTGCTTTAATATGTTTTCCTTTGGTAGAGGGTCTAGGGGTATAAGAAGGGGCACGAAAGATACGTATGATTTGCTGTTGTCCACAGTATAGTAGGTTAATTGTTTGAACCCAATTGCAAGGCAGGGCAGGTTTCTACAATGTGGCATGCCTATTATTGGTACAACAGATAGTTTTACGTGGTAGGGAGGAATAATGTAAAATCACATTGTGTTATGTTGTGAAGGTTGTACCATTTAAAATGCTCTTTAAATATTTTCTTATCACAGCAAGAACAAAGCCTCTGCTTGGTGATAAGAAGTTTCTTTAAAGTTTCGCATCTATTTTTGGGGCGCCTGGGTGGCTCAGTCGGTTGAGCATCCGACTTCAGCTCAGATCACGATCTTGCAGTCAGTGAGTTCGGGCCCTGCATCAGGCTCTGTGCTGACAGCTCAGAGCCTAGTGCCTGCTTTGGATTCTGTGTCTCCCCCTCTCTCTGCTCCTCCCCCACTCGTGCTCTGTCTCTCTCTGTCTCTGAAAAAAATGAATAAATGTTAAAAAAGTTAAAAAAATAAACTTTCATATCTATCGTTATAAAGGGAAGGCAAATCTTAAACTCTCTTTGACAGACAATATAACAAACTAGAATCTGATAAAGTTTCAGTTATTATATAAGTATAATTATTTCATATTGTACTTATGTGATATTTTCTATTTAATGCAAATGGCACTGCTTTTATATTTGTATCAGCAAACATAACCTTTATTAACAACTTTTACCCCTCTAAAATCATCTCAGTTTAAAATACTCCACTCTCCTATGCCATCATCTATCTTTTTTTTTTAAGTTTTTATTTTAATCACTCAGTGTTCATCATCATTTATCTTTTGAACTTTCTTTTTCTATCAAGTCTACAGTCCCACCAAAAATTTCTGTAATAAACACAGGGATGCATATATCTTTTTGAATTAGAATTTTCATTTTTTCCAAACAGATAGCCAGTAATGGAATTTCTGGATCACATGACAGTTCTATTTTTAATTTTTAGAGTAGCTTTCATACTGTTTTCTAGAGCAGCTGAACCAGTTTGCATCCCCACCAACAGTGCATGAGAATTCCCTTTTCTCCACATCCATGCCAGCATTTGTTATTTCTTTCTTTTTGATATTAGCCATTCTGACAGGTGTGAGGTGATGATCTCATTGTGGTTTTGATTCATATTTCCTTGATGATTAGTGATATTGAGCTTTTCTTGTGCCTATTGGCCATCTATATATCTTCTTTGGGAAGATGTCTCTTAAGAAGTTCTCCCTGTTTTTTAAATCAGATTGTTATTGAGTTGTTAGTTGTTATTGAGTTATATGGATTCCTATATATTTTGGATATTAACCCTTAACTGGATATATGATTTGCAATTATCTTCTTCAATTCAGTAGATTGTCTTTACATTTTGTTGATGGTTTCCTTTGCTGTGCAGAGGCTTTTTTAAAAAGCTTATTTATTTATTTTGAGAGAGAGAGAATGAGAATGAGCAGAGGAGGCACAGAGAGAGAGGGGGACAGAGAATCCAAAGTGGGCTCTGTGCTGACAGCAGAGAGCCTGATGCAGATCTCACTAACTATGAGGTCATGACCTGATTTGAAGTCAGACACTTAACCAACTGGGCCACTTATGTGCCCCATGTGGAGAAGTTTTTTAGTTTGATGTAGTTTCATTCATTGATTTTTACTTTCATTTCCCTGACCATTGGGGTCAGAGCCAAAACAAAGAAACGAACAAACAAAAACACATAAACCATAAAACATTGCTAAGACTGATGTCAAGGAGCTTACTGCTTCTAGGAAGTTTTATAATTTCAGGTCTTATATTCAAATATTTAATCCATTTTGAGTAAATTTTTATATGATGTAAGATAGTAGTCCAATTTTATTCTTCTGGATGTAGCTGTCAAGTTTCTCCAACACAATTTATTGAAGAGACTGTCCTTCCCTCATTATATATTCCTGCATGCTTTGTTGTAAATTAATTGATGAAATATATGTGGGCTTATTTTTAGGTTAAAGATTGTGGTTCCAGCTAACTGCTCTGAAGCCTTCAAATAATACAAAGGGTAAAGGGGAAATTGAAGACAAGGAATACTCAACTCAGAAATAAGGTAAAAATTGAAAGTCTTGATGGCAGCTTTGAAGGAGACTCTTAAATTGTATAGTTTTGGGGCAGATATGACTGAAGACAAGATTAAGGCTTGACTCGAAGGGTAACACAACTGAATCTCCAATGAAATCTTCTGCCTTATAAGGTCTCTCATGGTAAGTGAAGCACATTGTTGGGAAATCTGAGTTTCAAAATCCCTCTGAACCTCCTTGGTACTAGAAGCAATTTATCACCCTTTCTGAGGGAATCAGCCTTCCTCTGCATAAATGATTCTCAATGACTGGAGAATCACAGTTCTCTCCTGGACTCACCTACCTTACCCCTCATTGCCTCCAGATACAAGTTAAATCCAAAATAACTAAGTCAGAGAAGTATGAAGCCCACTTATGAAAGTTTTATACATAGGATGCGTGCAAGTATTGATTAGAACAAATATATGGTCCTGGGTGGTAATGATCTGGGATTTGATATTTAGTGTATTGAATTGATACTTGGGGTGGTGGTAGTAATTTGTTAGATTGGCTAATGGCTAATCAATTGGCTAACTGAATGGGCCAATAATGAATGGATTTTCAATGTAACCTATGCACAACTTCTGTGGTATACTGTAGAGATTCAGGGAAGTAGGAATATTGGAATGGATTTGCTCTGAACAAATGGTTCATCTCCCTGACTATCCATGAAAGGGACAATCCCTTCAAAAAGACATGAAGACATACATGAGAGGGTTAGAGCACAAGCATCTCTAAAAATTTCTGTGTGCTGGTACTCTGTAGGCAATGTACAGCAATGTAATATATAGTAGCATAAAACTTCTGTATAGCAATGTAATGTATGGTAGTGTAAACCTCTAAATTTCCAAAAATAGGATACTTGAGTAAACTGTAGTACATCTGACTGGGAAAACATTAGTCAGTGAAAATGTAACACATAGGATACAAAGTTATAAATGTGGCATGACTATTCATACAGAAATTGAATTTTTTACATCAAGTTGAATATTGTATCCCAGGTTGGCAGAGGCTAAGGGGAGATATTTAACTATCAGAGACAAGGTAAGAGTACCATTGTATGACATGGCTGTTTAAGAACTGTCACAGAATGTACTGTCCTTCAGCAACAGCTTTTCACAGGATTTCTAAATATGAAACAGGTAGGTAGCCTACCAAAGCATTTCTTGATATGGATGGGAAAAAATTCTAGATCTGAGGGCAGAAATGTAGCCTCAGTTGCTGAGCGGGAATTTGGAGGCTCGGTCTAGTTCTAGACTCATCCAGTTTATGATTCAGAAACCCAATATTAAAGAAGGCAGGTTAACATTTGTTGATATGTTCTTTTTGAGATTTTTCTTACGTGATTTTTAATACCAATAGTCATACCACATTTAAATACTGTATTCTATTTTCTTAAAATTTATAAATATTTAAATTTTATTTTACTTTTTAAAGGTTTTAGTTTAATTCCAGTTAGTTAACATACACTGTTATATTAGTTTCAGGTGTACCATATGGTAATTCAACAATTCCATACATTGCCCTCATCACAACAAGTGCACTCCTTAATCCCCTACAATATTGTATTCTATTGATTACATTTTCACTGGCTGAATATTTTCTTAGTCAGATATACAATAGCTTATTTAAGTATCATATTTTTAGAAATTTAGAGGTTTTATGCTACCATATATTACATTGCTATAAACATCTTTTAGATAGAATCCATGAAGAGAAGCTATTTGGCGAAAGAAATGAATTTTTTTATGTCTTATACAAGTGTTAAGCATTTTCAAATACATTTTATAATATTACTAAACAAATAGAGACAGGTAATGTTACTCCTCTTTTGTTAACATATGTCTTTCTGAATTGCTGACATTTCAGTTGAATGACAAAAATATTGTTCTGGACTAACTGATAATTCTATTTGCAGATAAGCAAAAGTAGGCTAGGAGGCATTAGATGATATAATCAAAATGGCAATTTCCTATACATAAGAGGACTTCTCTAACTTAATATTTACATTTTCATAGTAATTATAATACATGTAAAGCTGCTTATAAATAGCAGCTCCTTTTTCCCAACTCCTTAACAGCATTTATACACTTCTGTTTTGAGGAGTTCTACAGCAGTTGAGTAATAAATTCTGGCATGTTTCACTTTTTCTTAATTTATAAAGTTTTTTTACACATACCAATGCTGTCTATACGTAATTCCTTGAAATAAGAATGTTCCTCTGATCAAATAAAAAAAGAATGTTACCACTACGCAAAATGTTCCTTCGTGCTCCTTTCTGATCAACCTCTTATTGCCCATGCTTGATACCAGACAATGGCAAATCTGCTTTCTGTCACTGTGAAATATGATATTTTTCTTTTTCTGTATCAGGTTCTTTTTAGTTTCCCATAAACTGAACATAGTTGTTTGGGGATGGCTTCATTTACGTAGCACACCTGCTTGAGATTCATTCATGTTGTTGCATGTGTTACTGGCTTGCTTCTTGTTAGTGCTGAAAAGCATTCCACTGCATGTATCACGGTTTTCTAATCCATTCATCAGTAACTAGACATTGCAACTGTTTCCAGTTTTGGCTATTATAAATACATTTTCTATGAATATTTGCAAAAAGAAAATGTTATTTCAACATTAGAAATTCCTAAAGAAGATAATCTTTATAATTCTTGGAACTTCAGGTCTAATAGAAGTGGTTAAATTTTACTGAACTCAGTAACGTGAGATATTTCTAATGAATACATTTGAAAAATGTTAAGCTAAAAATTAATTGTAATCCAATTAAATGACGGCTAGTTATACCACATAACCCATATATACTGATTTTAACTTAAGTTCCATGAACCCATTGCTGTAACTCATAGTAAAACTAAATTGAATTACATTACACACAACAAGTAACACTTGGCAGCTTCTTTTCACAATGTTTTCATTATTCTAGCCCATATAAAATTTCCACTGTTTCTTTTTTTCTTTTTTTTTTTTAACTTTTTTTTTTTCATTTTTGAGAGAGAGACACAGCATGAGCAGGGGAGGGGCAGAGAGAGAGGGAGACACAGAATCTGAAGCAGGCTCTAGGTTCTGAGCTGTCAGCACAGAGCCCTACATGGGGCTTGAACCCACGAACCAGAAGATCATGACCTGAGTTCAAGTTGGATGTTTAACCAATGGAGCAACGCTGGCTCCCTGCACTGTTTCTAATGAGAAAAAAAGAATTAAAAAAGCCAATTGAAAGTCAATTGTCCTGTCTGATCTTACAAAATTAAAATATTTGGGGTTTTAGTAATTTAATTGAAAAAGGAATTTCGGTTTCCCAGTTTGTAAGGTGGACTACATTATAATTTTACCCAAGTTGTACCCTAAGAAATAGTCAAGAATCTTGAGGTTAAGGGCTGCCCTGAAATATAAGCTCCCCTAAGTACAACATTATGAGCATATGAATGAATAACACATATAGTGTTTACCATGATTCCCCACCACAAACTGGTTTACTTTCATATCTACAAGGATTGTGGCAGTGATGATATTTAGAAACCCAGTTGTATATCCTTTCTCTAGATCTTATTTAATCAAGGTTGTTGTTGTTGTTGTTTCCTCATCCTGTACTGATTGCTTTTATTGAATTCTACTGGAAGCATGATCATAGGATGAGTGAATTACATTAAATATACTGAAACTAATTTGTTATACATGAATTTTATTGGGTCAGACAAATTTTAGAACTCTAGCAAAATCCTTTTTTATAGAACAGGCTAACCTAACCCATCCTGATTTAAGAAATGCACCCTTTTAGAGATTTTGAAATTATATTCAAATTAGAAGTTCTTTTCTCCTTTTTAAGACTTTTTTTTATAAAGGAGCTTCAATATATTTGAAATAGACCTGTTAGTTTGAAGCTTTTATAGTGTATATGGCTATTTGCTGATATTTCCACTAATCCATAGATCTGCATTTTATGATATTAATGGTTATGTCACAGCTTTAAACACAAAGTAAACTAGGTCACCATGCCACATATCTTCCTTGAATTTCCTGCCATTTTTATTTGCAAAAAAATGCATTTGCTTAGTCCTTCATAAGTATCCATCATAAGGACCCTTGTATACATTAATGATAAAAATAAGATTTTGCATCCTAAGAACACTGATATCACAACTATATGTCAACAGTTGTGGTATAATATATCTCAAATGTTCATTGACACCCAGAATATTGCCTAACACTTACATGGTTTTCATAGTTAGGATTTTGCCAAAACCATGCATCTTTATTTAAGAGGTGCCCCTAGAAACATCTTTAGCCTCTGTATTCATGCTCTAATTATAACTATTCAATTATACTATTTTAGAGATCTTGTTTAAAAATAAACAAAAATAGGAGAAACCAAATAGTTTCATCCTTTCTCTCCTGGTTTGTCATTATCTCTTCTAGTAAATGTATTGCTTTGTAAAACTCAAGAGCATACATGCAAGATTTTGGTAAAATATTTAAGTGTATAGTTCACAGAATTTTTCCATCTAATATTAAAAAATAAAAATATTTTAGATTTTAATAATTCAATTTGAAAAGGGAGAAAGATACTCAAACAAAGCTCTCAAAATCTTCAGAAAGTTTTCAAGAGTTTGGTTCAGAGATGGACTGAGATTTTTGAAGTTCATTTATGTTACCTCTTTGTTTTCTCCATCTACCATATTTGTCTTTGTGTTCTTTTAGTTTAATGTTTATTTACTAAATTACTTTATTGATACTTTAGGTGTTTTGTTTGTATTTTTAACACAGCAATATGTATTAATTGCTTATCTGTTCACCAAAAAAGAAAAAAAGAAAGGAATAGTGCCTGGTTTAAACAACAAATACATTATGATAGTGTAAAAATATCCAAATATCATTTTCTGGAGGTCCCCCAAATGATTCTTTTTCCTTTCTGTACTATTTTTCTTGTTACCTGCTGATTTTACCACAGACTTGGCAACAAAATGAGGACTGGGAAAGGCGCTCAGTGAGGAAATGTTGTCTGGATGACTAGTCATTTGTCAAACAGCATGAAGCAAGACTGCCATTGAGTCAGGCCTGTCACTCTGTAGTGATGTATTAGCTTTTAATGTCTTAAAATAATTATACCAAGGCCTAAGCCACTATATAAACCCACTATATAAATTCTAGTGCCATTATCAACCCCATTTTTCAGAGATTCAATCAATCAGTGGTTCTGAGGAAAATTGCACCCATTTTACCAATCCCAGAAGCATCAAAGTTCAAAGGGTAAGAAGTAGTTGTCAACAGGAATCAAAAGAGAAGTGGATCTCAGAGTGAAGCTTTCCATTTCCCCTGAAATTTCTGAGATTAGTTCCTAAACTCGGCCTTATGTATCAATGTGTCAGTATTTCCACAAAGCCAGAGAATGCCAATACATATTCAATCAGTTTTAATGACGATATGAGAGCCAGGAATATGTCTAATGTACATTTTTAAAGCTCCAAAATGCTATTCAAACCCAGTAACCTGTTAACCACCATTGGAGATTAGTTTCGAATCATAACTCATTTATTGAGTATACAATTTTGAACTTCTTCCAAATTTTGAATTTCTTCTTTTTCCGGTTTCAGAACTCTTATGTTTTAAGTTCTTAAGAGAACATCTTAAAAAGCAGAAGAAAAATAAGATTCCTTCTTGGTTTCCATCAGTATATTCCTTTGAATGATAGGTTGGAAAATGGCTAAAGGAATGACATTTTGATGTGCTGTTGCTACAGGAAATTTAATGAGATAAAATATAAACATTTTATTCAAAATATGGGCCTTATAAATTCAGATAGAGTTCAGTAAGTAATACAGCCAGACCTGTAATTGAAGGGCCTAAAATAATTCATATCCTAGTGATTCCGGCACCACTGCTGATGGAGTAAGAAAATGTATAGGGACCACAGCTCATGGATTTCTGTGTGTGTGAATGCAAATATGTAAAATTGAATGCACATTAGAATTCTACATAAAGCTTAACTATTTGGTTAAAGGATATCTCCTCCTTCTCCTACTCCTCTTCTCTTCCTCCTTTAATATGCTATTTGGGTGTGGTTTATAGATTCTCTCAGGAAGTTCCAAAGGTGTTTTCAGTCTAACAGCCTCAGTAGTCACTGAGTCAGGGATTTGGGTTAAATGAATGAGCAATGGAAAAGTCAGGAATCAGGTTCATAGGGCTGGAATGATGTGGTAAATCCAAACCATGGATGTAATGATGTAGGAAATGAAATCAGGGAGGAGACAGATCAGGGTGAAGTTGCAAAACAAAACAAACAAAAAAACCTATTAAACTCAAGCCAAAATCAGAAAGTAAGAGATTAAAAGTAAAGGTCATGAAAAAAAAATAATAAAAACTTCTTTTGAGTATTCACTGATGCAGGCATTGTGTTCAATGATTTGTAAGCATTTTCTGTGACCTTGCCACAAAGTCATGAGTTTCTTCAGCCAAGGTCAAGATCTGAGAGGAGGAGGGACAGATGATTCTTGCTCATAGGTAAGGGAAAAGACTGGGCAGGGAGTGACACATGTCAGAGAATCTGGGAAGCTTCATGGTGTCTCCTCCCTCAAGTATATTTCTTCCATTAAGGCTTCAGGTTTATTATTGCTACTTCATTTTCTCCCTCCTTTCTCCTCAGCGATAAGGATGAATAGGATTATTGTGGACTGACAGGCCAAGTATTTAGGATAAATTCAACCAAACAAAATTAAAATAAACAGAATAATAGCTTAGATATCTATAGGACTCAGAAAAAAATCCTCATTATTTTGTATTAGAAATAATTTACTAAGACCAAGATACTTTCTTAGATGACAGTAAGAAGCATTGAACTTAAAACATAACCATTAACATTAATATGTGATCTAGAGAGATGTAACATGTAAAGAAGACAAGAGGAAGGTGATATTGCAAAAACAAGAGATTTTAAATGATGAATAAATAATAGAGAAAATCAGTACGTAAAGATATATATATATATATATCTATATTTATTTTTTTTTTTTTTTTTTTCTCCTGGAATGTTCTGGGAGGTGAGCTGTGATTCTATACACCTTAACTTCATTCTTGGGATAACTCAACTGGCATATTCATCATTTTTTATTTAATAGTGACATATAAACATTTTATTGAATCATTAAAAATTATAATCCCATATTATTGGATTTGTAAATAGCTATTATATTTTTTTTCTTTAAATTACTTTGGCAAGTAACTTTGTAATTAATGTTAGACATAATAGGTTATATGCTGGGGACAAAAGTTTCACTGTATAAGTTTTACACCAAATAAAATGATGAGTTACTTTTTTGTTTCCCCTTTCCCTGGAGACATTCATTCACCTTGATTTTCTGCATACGCCTATTGAAAATAGAAAAAAAAAATATATATATATATTTTTTGCTTTTTCCAAGTTTCACAGAGTTAGAAATTTCTTCTATGCACATATGGCAATACACAAGAGACTCCTGAAATTGCAGGAGAATGCAGGCTGCTATTCAAAAACCAGACCTGCTAGCCAGCTTTTATGTGAAGATACTATCCAAGGGACTGTTATTAATATTAATTGTAGTCATGTGACTAAGTTCTTGTGCAATCTTCTGCAACTTTCCTTTTCATTTCTTCTATTGTGTTGCTCATGGTACAAACATATTCTAACTCTACTGTACAGTGAACTTTTCAGCAGACAGATTCTTTAGAAAATATTTGACACTGTAGACAAATTATGAAAGCCAAACTAATCACTGGCTTTGTGGCTTAATACAACTCTTTATAACAACTTTTAGAGCTTTTCTCTGCCTAACAATCTTTGGTGGTTCTGGAAGTAAAAACCTGAAGATTATTTGATGCTTTGTATGTGTGTGCTTTTGTTTTACAAATGAAATTTAAAAAAAAAAATTGTAATGATTGGATGAGCTACTTTAGGTAAGTTTTGATCAGCTACTTATTTCTTTTGCCTCTCTTCTCTTTTTTTTTTTTAACTTTTTATTTATTATTTTTGAGAGACAGAGACAGAGACTGAGCGAGGGAGGGGCAGAGAGAGGGAGACATAGAATCTGAAGCAGGATCCAGGACCTGAGCTGTCAGCACAGAGCCCATTGCGGGGCTTGAACCCATGAATGGGGAGATCATGACCTGAGCCAAAGTTGGACACTTAACCTACTGAGGCACCTAGGTGCCCTTGTCTCTCTTTTCTTTATGGAGCTGTTGGATTTTTCCCCCCTCAATTATTATTTGAACATGGCCTTCCTTTATAGTTAGGTATATAAAAGCTGTGTTTTAAGTTACTGGAATAGCCTCACTGCATTACATGGTATAATTTTATACCTTTACAAACAGCAGTAATGCACATGTAAATGGCTGGGCTAACTTTCAGACTGCCTTTTGTCTGTGTTCTTAACAAAATGATGGACTCTAAGCTTTTGTGTCCAAATGATTTAGTCAACATTTTTTCAATATTGTAATGTTGCCATGCATTATGTCCAAGCAGTTGCCTCTGCCTGAATATGTTTCAGTGTCTTCTGAATATCTAGTTAAATATAGTGATGTAAAGCTGAATTTTACATTATATTAAGTTACTATTGTTTTTTAATAAATCCTTTAAAATTCGATTGAAATTTACATACTTTTAATTGTTGAAAATGTGTGAATATGGAACATGGTCCAATGTGTAGTTGAAAGTATCAAAAGTCTTAGAAGTATACGTATACGTATCATTTAACTCAGAAGTTGAATATCTAGGATAATTTCTCAAGAAAATAATCAAAGATGTGTACAAATATTGAAGCAACAGAATGATTTTTTACCATTTAATAATCAAGTAAGAATAGGAACTTTAACCAAAAAATATGTACACACACACTTAATATAGGTTCTTATATAGACAGTAAATAAAGCTATATAAGAATACCTACAGGAGTAAATGGTATTCAGAATGTATTGTTAATTTAATTGTTAAAAACTTTATATATAGTATGAAACCATTGCTTTATATCTATATATTAATATATTTTCTGTATACTGACACTCATTTAGTATACTCAGTGCTAAATCTTGTCATGTGTATTTCTAATTCATTCTCTCTTTTCTATTCTTGCTGCCATTTTGTTGTTAAGGTGGTGATAGCTAATGTTCTGTAGGCTAACATGTCAGCTGATCTACTTCAACAGTCTCTTAATCTCTATGCCATCCTTCATACTGTCTCTAAATAGCACCAGTCATATAGCTATTTGGGTGGAATGCTGTTGATAAATTTATAATCTAACACAACTCTTTCACTGTGATTAAGTTATACTGTTCCAGATCATTTGCTGATAAACTTCTAACTTCTATCAGCATGAATAAAATGTTAAATTTAGGGGGAGAAAGGACAATGCATAAATTTTAGGACTGAATTTTAGAATAGAAAGTACATCGTTTTCACTTGAAAAGAAAAACAGTGCTGAAAATTATTTCAAGCTTAAATTTCCACATTTGTGTGTGTGTGTGTGTGTGTGTGTGTGTGTGTGTGTGTGTGAAGGGGGAGTTTTCCAGCTATAGCATTTTGATAAGCAATAATGCATCAAACTGTAGATCAAAAGTGCCATATCAAAGCACTTAAAGGTCAGCCTGGGAGGGTCCCTGAAAGTTTCATCTCTGTCTTCTAACTTCTCAGACCTGCTATAGGATTCCTACCACCAACTTTGTTTTTTGTAGCTTAGTCAACAGTAAATTAAAAACAGGAAAAAACAAGTGTTATAAAATTCAGCACTGTTGGAAATGCTTATCTTATGAGAAGACAGCTTAAAAGTTGGAGGTAGTGGCATTTTTTTTTCCATTATAACTTATCTACAAGAGGCAGCACAGCCACTCTGACTTTCAGAGTGATTATCAAAATATCATCTGTACAGAAGCAAAAGAAAGGAGGGAAAAGGTTTTAATACATTTAAAGATATTTTTCTATGAAATTCATTTCATTTTATTTCATTAATGCCAGATGTTGCAATTTAAAAATTAAATTTATATATATTTTTTAAAAGGGAAAGGTAACTTTATTCTACTTGGCTTTTCTCATTCTTCACTTCCTTTGAATTCCCTGATTTCAAATATTTTAATTATATTTCCAAAAGTCTTGTAAAATAAATTAGACACAGAAAACACACATCTAATATACTGTATTTGCTGGTTTGTCTTATCACTAAAAAAATGAAACTGCATTTTACAATGTCATAAAGGAAAAGAAAAAAATAAAAATCTGCAATTTTAAATGAAAATGCTTATTTTCTTTTTTTAAAAATATTTATTTTGAGAGAGAGAGAGAGAGTGTGTGTGTGCGTGAGTCAGGGAGGGGCAGAGAGGGAGGGAGAGAGAGAGAGAGAGAGAGAGAACCTCAAGTAGGCTCATGCTTTCAGCAGAAGAATTGGATGTGGGACTTCATATCACAAAGCATGAGATCATGACCTGAGCTGAAATCTAAAGTCAGACACTTAACCAACTGAACCACCCAGGTGCCCCAAAATGCTTCTTATTTTGTAAGACTATTTAGCTACTATTTAAAAGCAATGAGAAAAAATCAAACAATATAGCTTATTGATTCTTGTTTTTGAAAATCATATACGTTGGGTTACTTTCTGTCACCTTTGCATTACACAATATTTGTTTTCAATTTTTATCAATTAGTGTAATGAAGTATATTAAACTATAGTAACATATCAGGAAGAGGTATTCTAAAGGATGTGTGCGTGTGTGTGTGTGTGTGTGTGTATGGATATATATGGATATATATGTAATAAAGT
This sequence comes from Panthera uncia, assembly GCF_023721935.1. Lineage (NCBI taxonomy): Eukaryota > Metazoa > Chordata > Mammalia > Carnivora > Felidae > Panthera > Panthera uncia. Next base: position 75,962,664 of record NC_064811.1, on the reverse strand, counting down.
TTATAAACTCATAACATTTCATCATTATGGTATTTGTTTGGTATGTGGAATTTTCTATACCTTGGATATGTACTCATGTCATTATTTATAATATTCTCAGTTGATAAGGTACATAAAATCAATGATAGTCTCAGATAGTCACAGATTTGTGGTTTAAATGTCATTGCACTCAAGTCTTGGAGTGAAACAAGTAAGTATAGCCAGTTTACAAGTTTGACCTCTGCAATTACTGCTCATTTTCTAAGCTTTCCTGGGTGTAAATGCATTTTAAATTGCCTTTTAGTGCCAGGAATGACTTATTCTCAGCCAAATTACTCTCTTTTGGTTCATCAGTTAGATATGTATTCTGTGTAATTTAGTAGCATAAAAGTTATTCATTCCAACCTAAAAGTGTCCATCCTGGACATTGCATGTGGCCAGCTTCATTATCTTACATTATTATAAAAAATGTGTTTGTGCTACTAAAGCAAGTACTAATGCTTATCCTTTTTAATGAATTATTCAGGTCATCAAATATAATTTCCAACTTGCTTAACCCAATTCAAGTCAGCATTTGTAGAATGTCAATTGGGTCAATACTAGCTCAGAAGAAAAAATTAAAAAATCAATGAACATCAGAGTGAACATTTTAATTTTCACTCTTTAACCTAAACCATGTTCTATATTTGGAGGGCTGAATATTAAAGACTCACTTTAAAATATTTAGTCTTCAGAAGTGTCACTAATCTATACAACTCTCTACCACCACTATAGAGGGACCTATACAACAATAGTTGTACCATTTCCTGGTATTGGTGACAAGATTTGACATTGTTTTTCCTATGGTTTAGAGATTAAGTACAGTGTCAAAGGATGAACTGCACAGTATTTTTAAAGGAAGGTTTTCTGAGGGACAATCCTGAGCTTACAGATTTCCAGTGAAGCTACTGTATATCTAATCTTATATTCCAGCTGGCCAAATGACTGTGAATTTAAAAATCAAGACATTTTTAATCAAAGAACTGGAATTGACAAGGAAAACTGGGAGTAAATGCTATGATTTTTCTGTGGGAGAAGCAAAAGAACCCAGTGTTATTATGAATGTTATCAGATTTTATGATCTTTTTGGATAAAGGTGAAGCATATATAAATTTCAAGCAAATAATAGTAATAAAGACCTTCAATTATATTCCTTTACAGGAAGAATTTTCTATAGAGAAGCTTACTACTGATGATTTAGGAACAGGGTAATTATTAAATCCTACTCTGCATGAAAGCCATTATTAGAAGCTTGGTTTGATATAGGGAAAAAATTCTCTCTCTCACCATATATATATATATATATACATATGATACCTAGATATGGTTTTCTTTCTTTCTTTCTTTCTTTCTTTCTTTCTTTCTTTCTTTCTTTTCTTTCTTTCTTCTTTTCTTTCTCTTTCTTTCTTTCTTTCTTTCACCTATTGTTTGTTATCTGTCTTCTTTCACTAGAATAAAAGCTCCATTAGAGCCTAAATCTTTGCTTTGCTCAGAAAAGTATCTCTAGGAGCTTGAATAGTGCCTGTCACACTGTAGATATTCAATAATGTTGAATAGGGATGTCTGGGTGGCTCAGTTGGTTAAACGTGATCTCACCATTCATGAGTTTGAGCCCCGCATCAGGCTCTGTGCTGACAGCTCAGAGCCTGGATCCTGCTTCAGATTGTGTGTCTCCCTCTCTCTCTTCCCCTTCCCCACTCACACTCTGTCTCTGTCTCTCTCTCTCTCTCTCTAAAAAATAAACAAACATTAAAAAATAAAAAAAATGATGTTGAATAAATGAGTGATTTTTATTTATTTATCTTTTTAGAAAGAGAGAGAAGATGAGTGGGGGAGAGAGGCACAGGGAGAGATAGAGAATCTTAAGCATGCTGCATGCTCCATGCTCAGCATGGAGTCCAATGCAGGGCTTGATCCCATGGCCGTGGGATCATTACCTGAGCCAAAATCAAGAGTTGGATGCTCAACTGACTGAGCCACCCAGGTACCCCAATAAATGAGTGATTTTTAATTTGAACCCAAAATACTTAGGATTAAAATACATAAGACATATTTAATCTGAAATGTTTCTTTCAATTTGTAAAAATGTACATAAAAGTCACTCAGTAGACTGAAGAAATAGAAATCACAGAGGAATTCAGACATATAATAGAGCTCTCATACATTCATCAAGATATTTAATGAAAAAGTGCATTTGTCTTATTGGTCAGTTGCCTAATAAAGAAGTAATGCAACATGATTCTTTTTCTTTTTTTTTTTTTTACTTTTTTTTTTTTTTTTTTTTTTTTTAGAGACAGAGAGACAGAGCACTGGTCGGGGAAGGATAGAGAGAGAGAGGGAGGCAGAATCCAAAGCAGGCTCCAGGCTATGAGCTGTCAGCACAGAGCCTGACGTGGGGCTTGAACTCACAAACCATGAGATTATGACCTGAGCCAAAGTCAGACGCTTAACTGACTGAGCCACCCAGGCGCCCCAATGCAACATGATTCTACATATAAATTCTGTTTGTGATTTTCTCAGCAGAATAAACTGGTCTGAAAAAGTAACAGAGATATTTCAATATCTGTTAAGACAATGAATGCATGACAAACTTAACACTTCCTTTGTTCATGATAGCATTAAATAAAGGAAATTTATTCCCAATGTTAAATTTGTAGCCAGTGGTGTGGTTAATTAAGGGAAAATGTCAATGGAACTTAACATTGTCACAGGATAATGGTTCCTGCTGCTAGATATATGTCAAGAGAAAGATAAATAAGATGAAGTGATTTATTAAGCAGTGCCACACTCCAGGCAATGCATTTCTAGAGGATTATAGTTATCCTTGGGTGGTGATGTAAGGCAGAGGACTAAAGACTAAGTGGCCTTACTCTTTGAATAGTATAACAATAATATAGAAATATGGTGCTTGCAGACGGTCCTGCTGACATAGCAAAATTACTTTACATTCAGAAAGAAGAGACCATCATGATGTTAGAAGGATCTCAGGTAGAATCGAATACCATCAACAATTCTTCACAACTTTGCTGATAATTATGTGAATCATACTATTTCAAAATTTGAAAGCCAAAAAAATTAGGATCACCTCCACTTAAACTATATACTTTTCAAAAAATTCCATTTCAGGCAATGAATGATTATTGCTTTAGGAACTTAGTAACTTTTCTCAGCAAAGACTGTATTAAAATAATATTTTGGAAGACATCCAAAAACCTTTTATTCCTTCTCAGTAATTTCAATACTATGATTTATTTTTAGATTGCTCATATTGATCAAATGATATTATAGACAGTTAATTTAGAATCAACCTTGTGAATATTGGAATGGCATATTCTTTGCTCTAACTCACAAATTTAACTCACAATACTATGTGCTTTAGTTTTCTCAAAGTCACAAATTTCACTAGTTACTTGGAAATTGTTTTCATCTTAAAATTAACCTTATATCTGGTGTTATGTATACCAGTGCTGCAATAATACAAACAAATTGGAACGTATACTTACATATATTATTGATAACTTTCCTATACATCATATTGTATTTCAAAAGTATCTATAATATAAGCATTACTTATATTTAACAATGAAACCAGAGTTCAGCAATTCTCTTAAGTTTAAAGGAATTCTATCAGTGAATTCAAAATTTTAGCATAGTATTTAAGATAGGTTATATTTATGTATAATAGACAAAGTTGCTTTTAGTTTTATAAATATCTTAAACAATTAAATCGTTACTGACATAGCAAAAGAATGAAACTGGCCCATTACCTTACACCATATACAAAAATTAAATCAAAATGGATTAAAGACTTGAATGTGAGACCCGAATCCACAAAACTCCTGGAAGAAAACATAGATGGCAAACTTCTTGACATTGCTCTTGGCAATGATTTTTTGGATTTGACACCAAAACAAAGGCAACAAAAGCAAAAATAAACAAGTGAGACTATATCAAATTAAAAGGCTTCTGCACAGCAAAGGAAAGCATCAACAAAATGAAAAGGTAATGAATGTACTGACTGGGAGAAAATAGCTGCAAATCATATATCTGATAAGGGACTAATACCAAAATATATATAAAAAACTCATACAACTCAATAGAAAAAAAAACAATGCGATTAAAAAATGGGCAAAGGATCTGAATAGACATTTTTCCAAAAAGACACATGCAAAGATGCTCAATATCACTAATCATCACAGGATGAAAATTAAAAAACACAATGAGATATCACCTCACACCTGTTAGAATGGCTATTATCAAAATGATGAAAAGATTTGTTGATGATGAAAGGATTGGCAAGGATGTGGAGAAAAGGGAACACTTGAGCTCTGTTGGGAGGAATGTAAATTGGTGCAGCCACTCTGAAAAACAGTATGGACTTTCCTCAAAAAATTCAAAACAGAACTACCATGTGATCCAGAAATTCCACTTCTGGTTATTTATCCAAAGAAAATGAAAACACTAACTTGAAGACATGTATGTACCCCCATGTTCACTGCAGCATTATTTACAATAGCTAAGATACAAAAACAACCTTAGTGTCCATTAAGGCAGATGAATGGGTGAAGAAATACATATATATTAATATATGTGTGTATTTTAAGTTTTAATATATATATTTTTTCCATTCTTTCCATTGTATACACTGGAATATTATTCACCATGGAGAAGAATGAAATCTTGCCATTTGCAACAACATGGATAGACTTTGAGGACATTATTCTAAGTGAAATTAGTCAAACAGAGAAGGGCAAATACCATATGGTCTCACCTGCATGTGGAATCTGAAAAACAAAACAAATGATAGGTGCCTGGGTAGCCCGTTGGTTAAGCATCTGACTTCGGCTGAGGTCATGATTCCACTGCTCACAGGTTCAGGCCCCACATGGGGCTCTGTGCTGACAGCTTGGAGCCCAGAGTGTACTTCAGATTCTGTCTCTGTCTCTCTGCCCCTCCCCTGCTCAAGCTCTGTCTCTCTGTATCTCTGTCTCAAATATAAATAAAAACATTTAAAAATATTTTTTTAAACAAAACAAATGAAAAAAAAAAAACCCGAGCATTCATATACAAAGGACAGATTGGTGGTTGTCAGAGATAGTGTGGGTCAAATGGTTGAAAGAGGGCAAAAGGTATAAACTTCTAGTTATAAAATAAGTAAGTCATGGGGAGGTAATGTACAACATGGTGATTGTAGTTAATCTCATCAAAATTGGGTAACTATGTGCACATATTAACTAGACTTATTGTGGTGATCATTTCACAATATATACAAATTATCAAATCATTATGTTGTATACTTGAAACTAATATAATGTATGTCAATTACACCTCAATAAAAATTGTTAAATATTATTGGTTTCAATACTGGTATTTTGAATGTAATAAACAAAAATTGAAGTATGATCATGATCATGATCATGATCATCATTATCATTTCAATTCTGGAATGGGTCCAAATGGTTCTAAACTGCCATCAATGGCACTTTGTGAACATTGATTACTTTTGGAAAATTAGCCTTCTATATGATGCTCATACTCCATTTTGTGCTAATTTAGTTACAGATTTCAGGACATAATTCCAAATACAAAACACATATTTACATAGTTCTTATTAGATTAGCTCCCCTCAATTAAACAATCTTCTTAAAAGAGTTAATATGCAAACTGGAAGCATCCTGAATCAAAATTTGTAATTCCATTCAATTTGGGTGCACTAATTTGTTGTGTTTTTGGCCCTGTTATGCTACCATTTATCACAAATACATGTGATGATGATGTACTTACACAGGAAAAAAATGTTTTAATTTTTCATATCTGGTCAAATGACAAAGTTACTATGAACTTGTTAGTATGTGGTTTTTACTATAAGCACTTTTATTAGCTAGATTAGTTTTCCTAATATATTTCTATATGCCTAATTATAATATGCTTCTTTAAAAGAATCCTTATTTTCTGAGGTAACTGTGAGTGTATAAAGCATTAAACAGTGTGGTTGATTCTATCTCTTGCTGTGGCCTGAAAAAATGGTGAGGTAATTATAATTATAACGGTGAGTGCCTATTTTATATCATTCACAAAGTTTTAAGTGTTTTATATCCATGAACTATTAAGTTTTCAAACACCTGATGAAGTAGGCAATTATTATTCAGGGAACCGAGGCACCTAGAGGTTAAGCAACTTGTCCAATGTCATATAGCTAGTAAGTGGTAGATACAGGATTTAAAACTGAAATGTATCTCATGGAAACAGAAAGATAAGAAAATATTTCTCTAATTAGATATTGATATTATGGAATCATACAATTTTACAGCTAAAAGAAAAAAAAATTAAATAATCTAGCACTTTATTCTATAGATCAGAAAGCAAAGATAAAGCCAGTTAATTAGACAATTCATTTCTTCCATTGTCACTATGCAAAAAATTGGTTCGTAGTCTGTGTTTCTCATTTTGATAGGTCATGACTTGGTATGTATTTGACTAAATTGCAGTGTGCCAAACAGCAGCATATCTGTCAACCCCAAGCCCATGATGACTTGTGCTTTCCTCAACATGATAATTATGATTCTACGACGGAGCTATGTTTATTAGTCTGTTTCTTTTGTACACTGAAAGCTTCGTGAAGACACACACCATGCTGTCCTACTCATCTTTCTGATTAGACAAATAATTCTTATTTAATATATAAATGGATATTTTCTAGAGAATAAAGAATTTAAAATAGTAAAGGCAGAAGAAATACTTTCAGTACATGCTAACATAGAGCTTTAACAATGGACATAAATATTAACAGCTAGAAAAGAACTGAAGCAGAGAGGACAAACTGTGTGGCTGTTCCAAATGGATTGCTAATTTAGAGTCCAAGAGACAGAGTTGTGAATATAAAGAGACTCTATAAATTTTGGGCACAGCCACAAATCCAAGAGCAATTTTACGGGTCCATAGTGTGGAAATATGGATCATGCATTGGTCTTTTGTTAAATCTCAATATAAAAAAAGAACAATTGTCATCAAGAAATGTAGCTTACAAATAAGAGATGCTATTATATATGATGACATAGGTAACGTGAATTTATACTTTATATTACACATTGCAATTTCTCTGCCTTAAAATTGTGAACAATTAAAGCAAAGGCTATGCCACATTCGAGAGTATTTAACAAGAGTAGAGGACTTTTTTATTCATCAATATATAAACCAGAGATGATAGCTGCCTTATAAGTATGCATATTAGAGCTAGATTGAATTCTAAGAGTCTTAATTTTCAAAATATGCTGATACTGTTTTTTAAAGCTGGGATCAATTTCCCATGTTTTTATAACCATCATTATTAAACTTCTAAATACATATCCATAGGTGAATGGGAAATATGATTCAGGTCAAACAAAAATTGAATTTCCAAATTTGTATTCTAAACTGATGGTCTCTATTACCACCCATAGTCTTTTGATCCCAATATTTTAAGTCTGATAAATCCTAAATCACCTTTAGGATACATTTATATTTGGTGATGTCGGACCCTATTCTTTTTTTTTAATTAAAAAATGTTTTGAAGTTTTACTTATTTATTTTGAGAGAGACAGAGAGAGACAGAGAGAGAGAGAGAGAGAGAGAGAGAGAGAGAGAGAGAGAGAGAGAATAAGCAGGGGAGGGGCAGATAGAGGGAGAGAAAACCCTAAGCAGGCTCCTTGCTGTCAGCGTGGATCCTGATACAGGGCTTGAACTCAGAACTGTGAGATCATGACCTGAGCTGAAATCAAGAGTTGGACACCTAACCCACTGAGCCACACAGTGCCCCTGATCCTATTGTTATGACTTAAGCTGAAGGGTATTGTAATATGATACTGTAAATACTGAGAGCTACAATGATGTCAATGCTATTTTAAAGGACTTGTAACACCTCCTTTTTCATCACTTAAATTTAGAGTTTTAGGGCACCTGGATGGCTCAGTCGGTTAAGCATCCTACTGTTGGTTTCCACTCAGGTCATGATTTCATGGTTCCTGAGTTTGAGCCTGCATGGGGCTCTGCACTGACAGTGTGGAGCTTGCTTGGGATTCTCTCTCTCTCTCCCTCTCTCTGCCCCTCCTGCCCTCTCTCTCTCTCTCAATATAAATAAACTTTAAAAAAATTTACATTTTGGGGGCACTAGGGTGGCTTAATGGTTGAGCATGTGACTTGGGCTCAGGTCATGATCTCGCAGTCTATGAGTTCCAGCCCTGTGTTGGGCTCTGTGCTGACAGCTCAGAGCCTGGAGCCTGCTTCAGATTCTGTGTCTCCTCGTCTCTCTCTGCCCCTCCCCAACTCATGCTCGCTCTCTCTCTCTCTCTCTCTCCCCCTCTCTCTCTCAAAAATAAATAAAAATTTAAAAAAATACAGGTTTTTAAAAATACGTTTTTTCTTATAGCACTTTGGAGAAGAAAAACCAACTCAGAATATCTTAAAATCACTCTTCAGGTTTTTTGTTTGTTTGTTTTTTGTTTTTAAGGTCTCTCAGGAAATGACTCCTTTGTTTTGTTAAATACTAAAACAATGCTTTTAATTATTGTTTGCATTCTTTTTTTAATTTTTTTTAAATATTCATTTTTTTTTTTTTTTTTGAGAGAGTGAGAGAGAGAGACAGAGACAGAGTGTGAGTGGGGGAGGGACAGAGAGAGGGAGACACAGAATCTGAAGTACGCTCCAGGCTCTGAGCTGTCAGCACAGAGTCTGACACGGGGCTAGAACCCAGGAACTGTGAGATCATGACCTGAGCCGAAGTCGGATGCTTACCTGACTGAGCCACCCAGGCACCCCCCCTTTTTTTTTTTAATGTTTTTTTAATGTTTACTTTTTTTTTTTTTTAATTTTTTTTAACGTTTATTTATTTTTGAGAAAGAGAGAGACAGAGCATGAACGGGGGAGGGTCAGAGAGAGGGAGACACAATCCGAAACAGGCTCCAGGCTCTGAGCTGTCAGCACAGAGCCCAACGTGGGGCTCAAACTCACGAACCGCGAGATCATGACCTCAGCCGAAGTCGGCCGCCTAACCGACTGAGCCACCCAGGCGCCCCAATGTTTACCTTTTTTTGAGAGAGAGAGAGAGAGAGAGAGACAGTGTGAATCGAGGGAAGGACAGAGAGAGGGAGACACAGAATCTGAAGCAGAATTATAGTTTGCATTCTTAAATAGTTCAAAGTAGTCAAGAAAATGTTGTTTACACCAGTTCTTCTTTTATAAGCATTTTATAAGTAGAGATAGGATTTGTGCCTCATTCTTTGGTTACTTTCAACTCTTCAAAAGCCCAGTTTAGCATGAGAAGGGATTTTCTGGCTCAAATCATGAAGAGCTGATATTAAGAAATGAAATTTGGGGGCATATTACATGCACATAATTCATGGAATAATTGCTTAGGAGTCCATTCATTGGAAATGTAAACCAATGGATTCCCATCTTAGCATCATCACATTGTTGTCTAGTCATACAAACTACTAATTCCTCACACCCATAAAAATAGACTTAGAACAGTATCTGAGAATGTGAAAGTTCAACTTTTTTTTTCCTTTAGTGGTGAATTCTGGTGATAAAAAGAAAGAAAATGAGCACCTTGTCATGTTTTAAATCAGCATGGGGAAATTCTCAAGTGGATGTGACAGCTCTCAGAATGCTTGGCGCTCCCTTCGTTAAGGACTGTCAGTCATAGTTAGCAACAACAGAGATGTTGTTTGAACCTAAATAAAAATTACAGAGAGCTTTTTTGAGTTAATATCTGTAAGAACAGAACATAGAAGAAATTTGTCTCTATAGCCCAGTTAGCCTGTCACTGGGAATTACTCTCATTTTCCCTGTGTTCATTAGGGTCAGTAAACAACAGAGCTAGCCAATATCATTTTTGTTATATTCAAATTGAATGTGAAATATCAGATAACATTACAAAGGAATAGCTTTAGCTACCACATTATAAGGTTTGAATCCTTTGGGGTTTTGTGACTAGGACATTGATAAATTTCATATATTTGACATCTACACTATTAAAATGGATGTCTTTTTTGAGTTATTCTTCTATGCAAAGTTTTAAAGAGATGCTCTCTCATCAACAAGCTCTTTAGTTGCTTAATTTGATAGAGAAGAATGTCTGACTCTTCTTTTAATGGAAATGAGAAAGTTGTGATTCTCTGTAACACTACAATCCACCTGGCAGTGGAAAGAACTATTTTCTTCAAAATATTGTTCTGGGATCTCAAAGACCGTGGTTTTCCTCTCCTGTTAACTCTTGTGCAGGAGCCATCAAGCTATCTTCTACTATTCCTAAAGGCCCCCTTCTATTCATCACTGGCATCTGTGGAGCTACTTGATCTTTAAGAAAGCTATCAAAGGAATTTTCTTTCTTTATTCTTTCCAATAATTCTGTCTGCTCTTCTCATCAAAAGTGTTTTTTGTTTTTGTTTTTGTTTTTGTTTTTTTTTTTTTTGGTCCCATTTGGCTGTGGCCGATTTTGCTGGTTCCTAGCATTCCTGAAAGAACTGTGTCTTTCTTATTTATGACCTAGATCTCAAAGCATCTAGGTCGGGCACAATACACAGCATACCCAAGAAATAGTTATTAAACCGGTTAATGTAGTTCATTCCTTGTTTTCCTTTTGTCCCTGGCATATAGTTGGTACTTAATATATGCTTGTTGGTAAATAAACATATGGAATAGCTTCAAATATTTTGCAGGACTATAAATATTCATACTTCATAGATCAGACAAAACCATCTGAGGCAAACTCTGAAATTTCCCTTTGCAAATAAACAGGAAACATAACTACATACAACCACATGTGTGAAAAAGTCACAGAGCACCCCTTGCTCCAGCCCAGATGAAATTGAGAGTCACTGCCCATAAACTAAACATAAGGATCTTCAAAAATCAAACCCTAGTTGTTTAAGTATTTGATTACAGAGAGATGCACATAGAAACGGAAATAAAAGAAGATATAAAATGACAACAAAACTTGCATAAAATTGGTCTCTCATTCATGCATTTCACTATCTAATTCACAAGCTCTAATGTTCCAGCCAAACAGATGTACCAAGTTTATCTCTATAATGGGCCATACTGCTTTTGCACAGTTGGATTCCCTGAGCTGTTTTTCCAGAATGCTTTGAAGTTACATATTTTTTAAAAAAGTCAGAATTAGTAAACAACTCACATATATTTAACATTTTTCTTTTAGTGGTCCCTAAATTCTTTTTTCAGAAATTTATGTGATAATACATAAAAATGCTTTTTAGCCCTATTCAATCTTGACTACTGATTCAATAAAGACTGTAATTCTGAATAACAGCTGTACTTCTTAAAAAGACTATGTTTTTATCGAAAATTATACCTAATTTTAACTACATTGCCTGTGCATGGACACTGTCATTGACTGATTCTTTTTTCATAGGCTTTAGGAGCATTTTCTTGATTTATTTTTAATCAAAACGTAAAGATGCTCTCTGTATCTTTTAATGAATTCACCTTTCATTGTTAGGAAGTGGAAGAATAGCAGCATTTCAAAGATGAAGTAGTTAATCATATGCAATTCAGCATTATCCATCACTAAGAATTTGTATAAATGCACAATCAACCTATAGGCTGTACAATTCATTTAAAGGCCCAGTTAGGATGGAAAAGTGCTTAACCTATTTGTAACTTTTGATATCTGTATCATGCTTACAGAACTAGAAAAGCCTGGTAGCCATATGGGTAATTTTACTTATCTTTTTCTCTTTAATGTGCTCCAAAAATTACAAGAATTTGGCTACCTAGAGGCAGAGTTCAGAAAGCATATCAACATCCTCAAAAGAAAAGTTCAATGAATTGGAGACCTTATTCAAAAGTTCTGTATCTTATCTACTTAATAAAATACATCAGTAGAGACATTCTGAGTAACTTCCTGTTAGGTTTAGGGAGTTTAGACCATTGGGGAACAGATTATAATCTAATAAGCACAATATTGCAGTTAACTCCATTCTTGGTTTAGTTAACAATTTAGCATGTAGTTATTCATTTAGTTGATCGCTTTGCATTTATCAAACAATATATATAAGACCCTGAACTATAGGCAAAGGGACGATAAAGATAAATAAGACACTGTTTTGTGCTCAAAGGACTCAGATGGAGACAAATGGGGGGAGGGGAAAGGCAATTACACCATAGTTTATAAGTGCTATGATAAATATATCTTCAGAAGCATAGAAGATGGTCCTTAATCCCACCAAACATTTCCTAAAAGAAGTGAAAGCAAAGCAAGAATTAGAGGATGCATAACAACTTGCCACACGAAAGCAGTGAGTGGGAATAGAGATTAAGCAGCTTAGTAATAAAGGCATTTCAGGAACTGAAAAGAGCAGAAGCAATGGCAGAGAGTCATGACACAATCTTGTGTTCAAGGGACAAAAGCTGTTTGGAGTAACTGGAGAATTAAATGTGATGCATGAGTGGTAAGAGATGAGAATTGAGCACCGGACAGGAGCCTACTGGTGGAATATTGTTCATGTTCTAAATAGCTTTTAAACTGTGGGCAGTGGGGAGCCAAAGGAAATATTTGAAGAATGGAAATTATGTGGTTAGCTCTCCCTGATAGAAAAACCTAGCTATAAAGTATGTGGGGCATATATTTGCAGGGGACAAAACTGAAATATAAAGACCTGAGAAATGAGTTAGGCCTAATCTTGAGAGCAGTGTAGACTTCTCTGTTTAGGTGAGACAAGATTTCCACTTCTAGAAATATTTAGAAGGTAAAATTCACAGGACTTGATTATGGTTGGATATAAGGGATAGAAGGAAGAAGAAATCAAAACTATTTTCAAAGTTTCTAACCTGATTATCTGAGTAGTTAGTAATGCATCAGCTTGAATAGAGAATATAAGAGGCTACAAAGCTTTAAAGTATAAAATAAATTCAATTTTTTGGCATGTTGGAATTCACGGTACTTCTGCTATATCCAGAGCAGCTGGATATACAAAACTAAAAGAATGGATGATGCAGATGTGGTGGTCAATTGGATATTGATGGTTATTAAAACCATGTACAGAAAATTGGATGGATTGGGAAGAAGTGAGGTGAAAACAGAGGTTAACTACATCTAACTATACCAACTTCTATTTTTAGTCAGTGCTCATATCTGTCAATGTCTCCTATCTCTCCTCATTTATGGACAACTTTGGCACGTGGCTCATTTTCCTCCAAGCAGACCATAATTGCAGATGGCTCATCCAATGCTCTAGGCTCTCAGTTCCTTGATCAGCTTTAAAGTCTTTCAACAACTCTTAACCTCAGGAATCCATAAATAAAAACTTCAAACTCTCTCACACTGATGTTTCCACTTTTGTCTCTGGCCTCATCAAGAACGCTATTCTCTCTTACTACTACTCTATTACTCTCCAGGCTACTCTTACTGCATTCTCATTATTGGTATTTCTAATTTTTTATTGCTCCATGTACCATAAGAACTACCATTTTAATCATTATCTTTCCAATAATCTAAAATCATTTGCCTTGTTATACATTTTCCATGTGCCTAACTATCCACAGCTGAATCTAATTAGTTTTTGTTTTTTATTTATTTGGTAAATAATTATGTGATCCTTATAGAAGTTATTGTATCTAAGAATTTCATAATTTTTAGCCATTTTAAATCTTGTAACAAAGCCATACGATGGGCACAACCAGTACGTTGCCTGCAAGAGGAACTCAAACTGTCAAACAAGTTTGTGATCCCCAATCTGCATTGTAATATTCGTCTGTTTTATTGACTCTTTTTTCTCTTTTTGGAATGCTCTCTATGGAGAAATTAACTATCATGCTGTGAGAAAGGCCAAACTATCCCATGAAGAGAGACCACAGAAGAAAACTGAAGCTACAAGCCCTCAGTCAGCATCAGCCACCAGACATGAAAGTGAAATGCACAAGCCTACAGATGAGTTCATCTTCAGACTTTAAGTTGTCTAGTCGAGTCCTCAGACATCACTGAGTAAAGACAAGCCATCCTTTGCTGGAAGGCGAGCTACCCAGCCTGAGTGGCAAAGCCCAGGCTGTGGACGGATTGGTGACTGCAAGGCGGTCCACCGACAGTGAAGCTTCTTGTCCTCCCGCTTTTAGGTAATTTGGCCTTAAAACTACCTAGGGTATTGTCTGTTGGGGAATTGCCCTCGGCAGGCCCCCTGGGAAAAGAGCCATTAGGGAAGAAAATAAGGTTCCGCAAGAAATTGTGCGGCCTTACGTTTGGCCCTTGCCATCCCCATGGAGACTCCTCTACTTACAGGAAGGATAGCCTCATGCATTTGCCAGCAAAGGCGGCCAATGAAGGAGAGACATATGGATCCGAAAGCCCCACTCCGGTAACTAAGGAGTGTATCTATGGACACAGGTCACTCTGACCCCTAGGCCCACCTGTCCCCCAGGAGGCATTCCAGATGATGATTGAACCTAGTCAGTTAAAGCTACAGAATGGTTCATTGGTTCCTAGGTGCATTGTCTCTCTGAGAATGCATAAGGCGTGGGTTTCTAAGGCCCTCTTGGCCCCCTTCTTGGCACCTCGGACCCAGGCGAACCCTTTTGTTCTTTAAAACCAGGAATGGTTCAGGGTCATGTCCCTGTAACTGTTCCACTTGAGATGTTGAGAGATAAATGGCCTTTCGTGAAAACAGCAAAGCAAATACTTTATAAATTATAGATAAACATAGATACATAATAAAAACAATAAAAGAAATTAATCAATAAGCAAAGGGCAGGAGGGAACGTTATGACAAAACAATCATGTTATTCCTTATTGAGGGATTATACAAAGGAACAATTTTAGAATTGGGTAATGTTAGAAAAACATAGATGACGTATGTTACAAGGAAATCACTAGCAAATATAATGCCATGTTTACTGCAATAAATCGGCCAGTTCAACACACTGCTGTTGTTTGTGTCCATTTTTATTTTAGTTTTTTATTTTAGTTTCTTATTTTAGCTTTTTATTTTAGTTTTTCATTTTTATTTTTGTTTTGTTTTATTTTCACTTTTTTGCCGACGCCATTCATCCTTCGGGAACCCCTGGACCTGCTGGAGCTGGACTCCGGCAATCCTTCCAATGTCTTGTCTAAACTTCTGACCCACAGAATTGGTAGAGGAACTTGTTATGTAGCTATAGTCACTGGAATATTACCTATAGCAAAGTTTATTGCTAAACCCAGCAAATATCTTTCAAGTCTTAATTTTACTTGATTTTTTGAAATGTTTAACATAGTCAACCAAACCCTACATATTTAAATACTCTCTTTATTTTGTATGTATATCACTGCATACTATACACGGTACTTGGATCTTTCTCATCATTCCTTATCAGTTACCACGGAAAGCCCATCTACCCATTCCTTTCTTTAGGGCTCTGTCCACGGCCCTCTCTGGGCCAGTGGTCTCAATCAGGAGTATGCAGTTGAGAACAAATACTCAAATTTAATGGAAGATCTAATAGCAAGTGTGAATAAAAAATATGATGCTATTGACAGTTGTAAATATTAAGGCTAAAGTGTCATGTATCTCCATTGTGACACATATTTCTCCTCTTCAATACATGTGACATGTGACAGGTTTGTAAGAAACTATCAATCCCCTAAGTATATTATTATTTCATTCTGTACAACGGCTGTAGTCTCAAATAAGAAGTTCAATAATTATTATTGTATTCTAAAATGGTAAGAGCCAAAGAATTAACTTGACAATTTTAAAGAGTAGGGTAAATTAAATATTGAATAACAAAACAAAGACATTCTTTACATTTCATTGTTACAATGAAATTGTAAGTTAAATCACTGGTAAAGATTATATATTAAGATGAAAAATAAAACAAAATTTCTTATCAGAATCTTAAATTAATCAAAGTTTTTCATTGTCAATGAATATTTTTAATACATTAAGCAATGTCTCTGAACAAAGAACAAGTCCTAACGTGTCTTACATATGTAAATAATTAAACAGTATCTGGTCTGGTAGTAAGTTGTTTCATCCTCATAAGGCAATTTCTCAGAATGTCAGAGAAAGGAAAAAAAAAATTAGGCGGGAAGGAAGGGGAATCTGATCTTGAGTTTCTTGTGAACCTTATCTCTGACATTCATTTCTGGCTTTGTTGATGAAATTGAATCTACATCAAAAGATAATGAACCATTTTTGCAGGACTCCTGCTGTGTTTGAGATCCTCTAGGAAAGATCTGGAAATGTTCTTTTCTGAGCATTGCTGTGAAGACCCTTTAGAACACTTATTGATGTCAGATACTGAACATTCTTAACTGATTCATGGCATTTGAAACATATCCTTTTTTCATACCAAAATGTTTTTTTATTCTCCTTACCTTGCTGTACAAAGGATCCGTAGACAAACCACATGGAGTTGTAGAGAGTAGTAGATGTCATTGATCCCATTTGTAATCGTGGGGGATTAAGCCAATTTAGGAGGTAGACCAGAAGACCCACCAGAAGAACAGTGCCAGCAATGCAAGCCCATAGAGAGAGATCAAATGGTGCGAGACAGGCAAACATATCCACTGTCTTTTCAGCCCTTCGAAGTAGTACTCCCACTGAGTAGTCCATGTAGCGTGTTGTAAAGTCCACCACATTCTCACGATCTGGGGTGATGGTTAAAGCAGAAATCCCTATGTCAGCTCTCTGAAAAATTGAAAAGAGAAAATAATAAATTAACAATGTGGAAAACAATTTGATTTGTAGTGCTTCAACTTGCCTGAAGGAAACGAAAATAGATGCCTCAGGCAACATCTTTAGTCTTTTTATATAAACGGAAAAACACTGCAGATATTTCTTAGAGGAGAACTCTGTATGAATTTTGCATTTCTTACTGCAAATCTTGCCCCACCAGAGTCAGATAAATGACCTTGTTCATATTATCAGTGCATGTGAAATCAATGAAGAATATTTCAAACAGATAACACCTGAAGGAAATTGTCTTCTTTTCTTGAGTCCTTTTTATCAAAGCCGTCATTAACACAGTAACAAAGGCAAAACATATTCTAAGGAATTCTTTCTGAGAAAATATTCCCAAGATATTTTTATTATGTTCTTAAGATGTAAATTATTGGATAGCTTATTTTAAAAAAAACCCTCAACATAGCATTTACTCTTGTTTAGATTTCTCTGCATCAAAATTTATATTATTGATTTCTAAATGCATTACAGTCAGAACTTTCATATAGCACTGTTATAGTGTCATTTGCCAAAAGTCTCTACTATGATTTTATTGCACAAATCTCAGAAATGTCTTAACAAAAAATGAAAAATTAAGGAGACATAATTCTTCTCAGAGTAACAACTCTTCTTTTCAGTGTGTATCTCCCTAGATTCTCAGTGATAGCATTAAAAATGGCAGTGCATGCTATTTTACTGATTTGAAGCACAGAGTAGAATTGTAGGGAGAGCACAGAACAAATGACATATTTAAATTCTATAATATGAGAACACATATTTAAATAACCAGAAGATGTATTTTGTTTGAAATAATGATCCATGGCTGTGATTAAAGCTGTGGAAAGCTCCTTCCAGACAAATAAAAATAATAGTAAATTGTGTGTTGAACATTTTTGCTATTATTTTTCTTCCTTACTTATTGTTTTATGAAGGAAGACAGAAACTGGTTTTATTGCTTTTGGACACCAAACAAAACAGAACAAAATAAAACAAACAAAACAAAAAAGAAACAAAAAAACATGTGAAGTAACATACCAAATGGAATGCTAAACTGGCTCAAATAAATCTAGTCTCTGAAGTAATAATGGCTTCAAAAATATTCTGCATATATTTAAGAATCATGTGCGTTTGTGTGTGTACATATATATGCACATATATGCATATGTTTATACATACATATCAGTCCATATATATTTGTTGCGAAGTCCAGTACTAAATATTTAAATACATTTTCTTATTTAATCCTTACAATATGAATATAATTCATGAATTATGTGTTTTCCCCTTGATTTCATAGAGAAACTACAAGAATTGCATAACTTGTTTAGTTCTCATTGTTTATAAGTATAGAAGTCAATACTAAAGCTAGGTTTTTCTTACTCCAAATCAGAGCTCATAACCACTTACCTCATTGCAAATATCCTTCATTTTCCAAATGATGCATATGGTAGGTGGTTAAGGTAACTGGTTTTAGGACAAGTTTTATCTTAACAGAGTCTCAAATTTTGTGGGTTTTTTATTGTAGTATTTATATTGCAACAAGGTCATATTAGTATACACACCATGAGCTTATAATTATTAACAGAGAGATATTATACTTAATAACATATTTGAAAATAAACTTTCAGAGAAATAATTATTATTGCTTTCAGGCTCATATTTATTTATTTATTTATTTATTTATTTATTTATTTATTTTTAAGTAGGTGTCATACTCAGCATGGAGGCCAAGGTGGAGCCTGAACTCACACCCTGAGATCAAGACTGGAGCTGAGATCAAGAGTCGGATGCTTAAATGACTGAGCCACCCAAGTGCCCCTTATATATTTATTTTCTATAGCTAAATATTAGGAATTTGGTCTTTTCAGGTTGAAAAGCTAACCTGGATCCTTATTTCTCCAGTTCTATCTTTTGTAAACTTCAGTTTATCTATTTGTGAAATGAATGTAACTATATTTAGTGTGACTACTGTGAGTGGACTCATATTATCTTAATCCTAATGGTAATAAACATGTCTCCAAGATTCAATTAGGCTTTCAGAAGTTGCCTTTAGTTTTTCAGGACATTACAGTACTATGGATCAGTAATCCAGCAATTGATGGACTACTGAGCTAATGCATTTTATGACTCAATCACAATCAGAATATTTCACCTATGGAAGAACTTACTGGCAACAAGTTGACTGACTATGTGTAAACTTTCATCAATATTTTTCTAATAATTCAATGTTAACATTTAAATGATCATGAATTGGAATAGTCACATACTAATTCTACTAATAGGTAAGTATCACGAAGTGAATTTGTATAATGGAGAGAAGATATTTAGGGAATAATGTGTGTTTTCTCTTTGGAAAAGGAAACTGATTATATTGTATATGCTAATGGATTTATTAAATATAATAATTACTTGTCATATTTCTACGGAGAACTAACTTCCTAGGTTCTGGTCCAATTTTAACACTTGGCTACTCTGTTTTCAAGGAGAAATTCCCAGTATTCCTGTGGAGGGCATTTCAGAATCATGTGATAAGCTTTTCAAACTGCACAAATACATTTATATACAGACACAATATAAACACATATACACACATTTTCTCATCCCTGAGATATGTATACACCTTTCTAAGAAGGTACTTCGTCCTATTCTACAGAATCACAATATTGAGCAGATAATTGTGCTTCATGAGTATGTGATAGTCCTTACTTGTATTAGAATTTTATTGGAGCAGGAAAAAAAAAAGCCAAGAACCACTGATTCAAAAAAGTTAACTTCTTGAATATCTCCAAACTACCAAAAATGATCAGAAACAAATGATCATTCCTATCCTCCCTCCCTGCCTCCTTCACTGTCTTCCTTCCTTTTCTTTTCCTCTTCTTTTTTTTTCACCTTCTCTCCCTCCCTTCCTTCCTTATCACTTATTTATCTAATTATTTACCTGTCTATGTATGCATATATGTCAATTCACTTTTCCAGTTTCTACATTTCAAATCTTTACTGTCATGAAATCTTTAATTTTCTCAGTAACCACCCCTCTCAACTCTTGAAAGATGACCTTAACTGCTATTTTATAAGGAACATAAAAGATATCAGATTAAAATTCAGGCTTATTTCTACCTTCTACCACTCAACATATATCCTGCACCCAGCCTATTCTATTTAACCTCTATTTACAATGAAAGAACTGTCTTCCTTCCAAAAACCAACCCACCGTTAGTAAACTTATCAACCAATTCCCTCTTTCAGATATTTAAACTCCTGTCTTTTATGTATTAAACATCATCCTATCAACTAAATTTCCTATGAAAAGATTCTGTAACTCCTTTGCATTAAAATAAAAACAACAAAAAAAGAGAAAAGTCTGTCCTCCTCTCCTACGACTTCTGAATCCCAGTTATTACCTTTACGTCCTCTCTCTTTTTCCACAATTTTCTTTAAAGATTTGTCTCTATTTCCCAATCTCCTAGTAAGTCTGGGAAGATTCTTTTGTACCCATATTGCTAAGCACTCTATTATTCAAGGGACACAGCACTTCTTACGTTTTGCATTGCTGAGTCAAATGGATACAATTTAGTGCTCATCTGTTTAGGTTTCTTGACAACATTTGGCAATGATGACTGCTTTCTCCATCATAAGCACTCTTTTCCTTAGTTTTCATGACATGACATAAGCTTCTTTTTCATTTCTTTTTCAAGCTTATGTTGGCAATCCTCTGGACTTGGTCTTTATAGACTTTTCCCATTTGATCTTTCACCTAGGCAATCCCATTTATATACATTACTTCCATTGTCCCCATTCATACATCAGATTTACAAATTTATATTTCTAGATATAGATCTGAGGTCTGGAGTCCACAGTGATTTATGTAACTTCATAATTGATACTTCTATTAGAAGTGTCAAAAATACCTCAGATTTAACATGGCCAAGACCATACTCAGGCTGTTCAACTCTAACTAGTCTTCTCTCAGTGTCTCCTTCCTCAATGAATATCTTTTCACATAAGTCTTAAATCTTGGTGGTTTCATTATCTTTTCCAATCTTACACCTCCTGTCTTATCTGTAACTATTGATTCTACCTCCTGGCAATCCTAATATACATTCGTTTCTCTACTATTGTCAGTTCTCACCATTGCTTTTATGGGCTTATTAAGAGTCTATCTGAAATCTACCTTTTCTTTTTTCTTAATTTCCCTATTGCAGTAAAAGTAATCTTTCTGTTGAGCAAATCTATCTGTCCCTCACATAGCTTAAAGGTTTTCAATGCATTTGCATTGCTCTGAGGAAAAGGATTCAAATCTTTAACATAACCTATACATCTTTAGATAGATTATCCTCAACCTACCTCAACATATATATATATACATATATATATATATATATATATATATATATATGTAGGGCTATTTTTCTTTCCAGCACTACTTCCTGATGCATGGTCTTTGTACATGTTATTTCCATTGAATGGATTGTCCTTCCTGAAAATCCTTCAAGTAAACTCATATTCATATTCATAAATCAGCTCAATTATCACTTCCTCGGGGAAGCTATCCATGACCCCCATGATTAGAATAATAATTCTTGTTATTTATACTACCAGAAGCCTATATCCCTCACTTTTCTAGCAGTTCTGACAGTTGTAATTTTACAAATATTTGTGTGATCCTTTGAATAATGTCTGACTTTTCTACTAGACTGCAAGCTCCATGACTAGTTTTTATTCTTGTTTTAAATTGACATATTCCTGGTATCTACCACCTTTGTTTGGCATAGATTCATGATCAATAAAAATTTGCTTCACATGTAAATAAAGATGGAACATTCACTGGATGCTTGTTATTCAATTCTTATAAATCTCTTCTATTCTTCAGCATTCCCAACAGAAAGAGATTTTTACAGAATAAAAACAAAATAGTAATATAAAAATTTGTGAAGTTTTATAGCAGTAATAAAAAATTTGTATCTTAATGAATAATTGCCTCAGTAATTAAAATAAGGTTCTTGGTTTATTAATATGTTTCTATTTATGCTGTTTGTCATTAGCTAAGGTAATCAAGAGTCTACTATAGTAGGTTTAATATATTACAAAATATTAATGTATGTCAAATGTTTAATGAATAAGTGATTATTTAAATTTTAGTAAGAACTAACTCTAAAATTGGAATATAAAGAATTTTTTTCAAAATATTCTAATTACACAGTCTAAATGTTTTCATTGAAAGAAGATAAAAGATTTGTATTATTTCAAGTCATGAAAAGGAGATGGGTGGACATTACAAGGGGGCATGGCTAATAAGCCATACAATAATTGAATCTTAGAAGCATAAACTTAGAGAGCTTGGAAAACATTTGTTCTAAATTTAATCTGAAATAAATGGTCATGTCTCACAAATAATTATCTAATTTACGCTTGACCATAATGCTAGGGACATTATATTAGTAATAGTTACACATTTTTTTAATGCTTAGTATATATCTAGTGCCATGTCATATGTTCCAAGTACATTATTTTTTTAATATTATAAGTCCAATTGCATCTTTTCAAGATGAACAATTTATATTTGACATATTCCAATTAACACAAAGCTTTCATTATATAAGGAACTGATATCTGCTCCCCTATATATCTTCTATTAAGTGTCTTAACGTTGTCATCTATACATCACATTATAAATCTGAATAGATGTACCTAATCTTTCAAATACTTGAAAAGTACTATTTTATTCTCCAATTGGAAATAACTATTTTAACACTAAAAACAATTTGCTTTTACACTCTTCTCAAAATATGGTTTCCATATCCCTCAAAATACTGATCATTTTCTTACAAACATAATCTAATTAATCAATATTTCCTCAACTGATATGAATAATATAGTTTTTGAAAATAAAATTAAAGCTTGGATCATTTTTACTAGGTGAAGTACAACATTGCCTTAAACTAAACTTATGGTCAAACATATTTCTAAATGAAACACTATCAATCTAGAACTTCTCATAAGTCCTATGGAATTGATTTTGAACCAAATGTTGGATTTTATATTTGTCTATCATCAGTTTCATTCTTTGGTTCTTTGGTCTTTCACATCTATTGGAAACATTTTGAATTGTTACCTATCAATCACTATATCAACATTTTCTGCTAGCCTTGGTTCATTTGGATGTCTGAGAAGCAGGCTTTAATTCTTCACCCACATTGCTAGCAAGATATTGATAAAAAATACATGGGCAAATCCCAATCATTGCAATTTGCCTCTAAAGTTCTTCCAACTCTGATGGTAGCTCATTAGTTAATACTCCAAAATGTTTTTTTAATCACCCACAAGTATCCTTTATTATAGTGTAATCCAACAAGGCTTCTCTATATAGTTTTTAAGCACTTTGTAAAAGGCATTATTAAACTCAAAATGCACGTGTAACCAGATTTTCATTTTCCAATGATAGTTCATGGTATCAAAAACAAAAATGAACTGCTTACTTATTTTACCACCTATAACACATCAGATCAATAATCCATCCTGTAGTTTTTCAGAGAATAAAATCAAAGTCACTAGTCAAGCAGAACGGATTTTTTTTTTGTAATTTTAAATATGTCAGTCTCCAACTGTATAACATTCCCCTTTTTCATGTTTTGTACATATTATCCATAGTAACTCATAAGTCACCTCAGAAAATGCACTAATTGCCCTAGGATATCATTCATTTGAACCTAGAAATTTGAACTGATTAAAAGTACATACAATGAGCTTTAATTTCCTTGAGATTCTTTACCCCTTATATCTCCCACCTTAAGGATTTTTTTGCATAAAGTGGAAGGAAAATAGTTATTGAGGAGTTTTGGCACATATTTAACAAGTATTAGGTCTCTCTCTGCATATCCAACTTCTTAAACTATACATTTCCTTCTCTTGCTCTTCAAAAGAATGGACTGATCATAGATTTTTAAAATTTCTTGACAGTCTGCTTAAGTATTATTTTATATTCTTTGGTGTTCAAATAGTGTTTTAGTGTAAAAATTCTAAGTTTGCTTGTGAGAAAGCAGATGTTAAAGAAATTCTAAAGGACGAAGAAAAGAAAGGTGATGAAAAGAAAGAAGAATGTTATCTTTCATCTTCAGCTAAAGATACATGACATGACTTTGGGTAAGTAGCCAAGCTTTCATCATTTGAAGATTACTCATCTGTACAATAAATGGATTATAACTGGTAATATAAGAGCCCTTTTAACTCTGAAATTTTAGTGCTAAAAATTATTTATTGAGACCTTATTATATAATTATTCTATGTTTGTTAATAGAGGAATATATGTGTTTTGGTTCTAAAGACTTTAAAGTTTCGAGGAGAAGATGGCTGCATAGGAGGACACTGGGCTCACCGCGTCCTGCTGATCACTTAGATTCCACCTACACCTGCCTAAATAACCCAGAAAACCGCCAGAAGACTAGCAGAATGGAGTCTCCGGGACCAAGCGCAGACGAGAGGCCCACGGAAGAGGGTAGGAAGGGCAGCGAGGCAGTGCGCGCTCCATAGACTGGCAGGAGGGAGCAGGGGCGGAGGGGTGGCCCGCAGGCCAAGCAGAGACCCTGAGTCTGGCTTGCAAAAGCGGAGGGGCCGGACAGAGTGTGTTTCGACAGTGAGAAGGACTTAACATCTGGAAGGTTATAAGTTAACAGCTCTGCTTGGAGAGCAGGAAGGCTGGAGGACAACGGGAGGGAGAGTTGCTGAGCCCCGGGACGACAGAGCTCAGTTTGGCAGGGAACAAAGGCGCTCGCCAGTGCCATCTCCCTCGCCATCCCCCACCCAAAATCCCAAAGGGAACCAGTTCCTGCCAGGGAACTTGCTTGTAGCTCACAAACACCAAATGCTGTGCTTCTGAGATCCACACCTCTGGCAGTGGGTCTGACTCCCTCCTGCTGCCACAGGGCCCCTCCTGAAGTGGATCACCTAAGGAGAAGTGAGCTAAGTCTGCCCCTCCTGCCCCCGTGCACCTTGCCTACCCACCCCAGCTAATACGCCAGATCCCCAGCACAACAAGCCTGGCAGTGTGCAAGTAGCCCACACGGGCCACGCCACCCCAGAGTGAATCCCACCCCTAGCAGAGGGGAAGAGAAGGCACACACCAGTCTGACAGTGGCCCCAGAGGTGGGCTGGGGGCAGACATCAGGTCTGACTGTGACTCCACCCACCAACGCAAGTTATTCAAGACAGCACAGGGGAAGTGCCCGCAGTCCCGCACCACTCCAGTGACTATCCAAAATGACCAAACGGAAGAATTCCCTTCAGAAAAACGTCCAGGAAATAACAACAGTTAACGAACTGATCAAAACTGATTTAAACAATATAACAGAAAGTGAATTTAGAATAATAGTCATA
The DNA here is from genome assembly GCF_023721935.1 of Panthera uncia. Taxonomy (NCBI): domain Eukaryota; kingdom Metazoa; phylum Chordata; class Mammalia; order Carnivora; family Felidae; genus Panthera; species Panthera uncia. The sequence continues at coordinate 75,937,588 of NC_064811.1, read as the reverse complement.
AAATTAATCACTGGGCTTGAAAACAGTATAAAGGACAGCAGAGAATCTCTTGCTACAGACATCAAGGGACTAAGGAACAGCCAGGAGGAGCTAAAAAATGCTATCAACGAGTTGCAAAATAAAATGGAGACAACCACGGCTCGGATTGAAGAGGCAGAGGAGAGAATAGGTGAACTAGAAGATAAAATTATGGAAAAAGAAGAAGCTGAGAAAAAGAGAGATAAAAAAAAATCCAGGAGTATGAGGGGAAAATTAGAGAACTAAGTGATGCACTAAAGAGAAATAATCGACGCATAATTGGTATTCCAGAGGAGGAAGAGAGAGGGAAAGGTGCTGAAGGTGTACTTTAAGAAATAATAGCTGAGAACTTCCCAGACCTGGGGAAGGAAAAAGGCATTGAAATCCAAGAGGCACAGAGAACTCCCTTCAGACGTAACTGGAATTGATCTTCTGCATGACATATCATAGTGAAACTGGCAAAACAAGGATAAAGAGAAAATTCTGAAAGCAGCAAGGGATAAACATGCTCTAACATATAAAGGGAGACCTATAAGACTCGTGACTGATCTCTCTTCTGAAACTTGGCAGGCCAGAAAGGAATGGCAGGAGATCTTCAATGTGATGAACAGGAAACCTATGCAGCCGAGAATCCTTTATCCAGCAAGTTTGTCATTTAGAATAGGAGAGATAAAGGTCTTCCTAAACAAACAAAAACTGAAGGAATTCGTCACCATTAAACCAGCCCTACAAGAGATCCTAAGGGCGATCCTGTGAGACAAAGTACCAGAGACATCGCTACAAGCATGAAACCTACGGACATCACAATGACTCTAAACCCATATCTTTCTATAATAACACTGAATGTAAATGGACTAAATGCGCCAACCAAAAGATATATGGTATCAGAATGGATAAAAAAACAAGACCCATCTATTTGCTGTCTACAAGAGACTCATTTTAGACCTGAGGACACCTTCAGATTGAGAGTGAGGGGATGGAGAACTATTTATCATGCCACTGGAAGTCAAAAGAAAGCTGGATTAGCCATACTTATATCAGACAAACTATACTTTAAATTAAAGGCTGTGACAAGAGATGAAGAAGGGCATTATATAATAAACACAGGGTCTATCCATCAGGAAGAGCTAACAATTATAAATGTCTATGCGCCGAATACGGGAGCCCCCAAATATATAAAACAATTACTTACAAACATAAGCAACCTTATTGATAAGAATGTGGTCATTGCAGGGGACTTTAACACTCCACTTACAGAAATGGATAGATCATCTAGACACACGGTCAATAAAGAAACAAGGGCCCTGAATGATACATTGAATCAGATGGACTTGACAGATATATTTAGAACTCTGCATCCCAAAGCAACAGAATATACTTTCTTCTCGAGTGCACATGGAACATTCTCCAAGATAGATCACATACTGGGTCACAAAACAGCCCTTCATAAGTATACAAGAATTGAGATCATACCATGCATACTTTCAGACCACAATGCTATGAAGCTTGAAATCAACCACAGGAAGAAGTCTGGAAAACCTCCAAAAGCATGGAGGTTAAAGAACACCCTACTAAAGAATGAATGGGTCAACCAGGCAATTAGAGAAGAAATTAAAAAAATATATGGAAACAAATGAAAATGAAAATACAACAATCCAAACGCTTTGGGATACAGCGAAGGCAGTCCTCAGAGGAAAATACATTGCAATCCAGGCCTATCTCAAGAAACAAGAAAAATCCCAAATACAAAATCTAACAGCACACTTAGAGGAAATAGAAGCAGAACAGCAAAGACAGCCTAAACCCAGCAGAAGAAGAGAAATAATAAAGATCAGAGCAGAAATAAACAATATAGAATCTAAAAAAAACTGTAGAGCAGATCAATGAAACCAAGAGTTGGTTTTTTGAAAAAATAAACAAAATTGATAAACCTCTAGCCAGGCTTCTCAAAAAGAAAAGGGAGATGACCCAAATAGATAAAATCATGAATGAAAATGGAATTATTACAACCAATCCCTCAGAGATATAAGCAATTATCAGGGAATACTATGAAAAATTATATGCCAACAAACTGGACACGTGGAAGAAATGGACAAATTCCTAAACACCCACACGCTTCCAAAACTCAATCAGGAGGAAATAGAAAGCTTGAACAGACCCATAACCAGTGAAGAAATTGAATCAGTCATCAAAAATCTCCCAACAAATAAGAGTCCAGGACCAGATGGCTTCCCAGGGGACTTCTACCAGATGTTTAAAGCAGAAATAATACCTATCCTTCTTAAGCTATTCCAAAAAATAAAAGGGAAGGAAAACTTCCAGACTCATTCTATGAAGCCAGTATTACTTTGATTCCTAAACCAGACAGAGACCCAGTGAAAAAGAGAACTACAGGCCAATATCCCTGATGAATGTGGATGCAAAAATTCTCAATAAGATACTAGCAAATCGAATTCAACAGCATATAAAAAGAATTATTCACCGTGATCAAGTGGGATTCATTCCTGGGATGCAGGGCTGGTTCAACATTCGCAAATCAATCAACGTGATACATCACATTAATAAAAGAAAAGATAAGAACCATATGATCCTGTCAATCGATGCAGAAAAGGCATTTGACAAAATCCAGCACCCTTTCTTAATAAAAACCCTCGAGAAAGTTGGGATAGAAGGAATATACTTAAAGATCATAAAAGCCATTTATGAAAAGCCCACAGCTAACATCATCCTCAGTGAGGAAAAACTGAGAGCTTTTTCCCTGAGATCAGGAACACGACAGGGATGTCCACTCTCATCGCTGTTGTTTAACATAGTGTTGGAAGTTCTAGCATCAGCAATCAGACAACAAAAGGAAATCAAAGGCATCAAAATTGGCAAAGATGAAGTCAAGCTTTCGCTTTTTGCAGATGACGTGATATTATACTTGGAAAATCCAACAGACTCCACCAAAAGTCTGCTAGAACTGATACATGAATTCAGCAAAGTTGCAGTATACAAAATCAATGTACAGAAATCAGTTGTATTCTTATACACTAACAATGAAGCAACAGAAAGACAAATAAAGAAACTGATCCCATTCACAATTGCACCAAGAAGCATAAAATACCTAGGAATAAATCTAACCAAAGATGTAAAAGATCTGTATGCTGAAAACTATAGAAAGCTTATGAAGGAAATTGAAGAAGATATAAAGAAATGGAAAGACATTCCATGCTCATGGATTGGAAGAATAAATATTGTCAAAATGTCAATAGTACCCAAAGCTATCTACACATTCAATGCAATCCCAATCAAAATTGCACCAGCATTCTTCTCGAAACTAGAACAAGCAATCCTAAAATTCATATGGAACCACAAAAGGCCCCGAATAGCCAAAGTAATTTTGAAGAAGAAGACCAAAGCAGGAGGCATCACAATCCCAGACTTTAGCCTCTACTACAAAACTGTCATCCTCAAGACAGCATGGTATTGGCACAAAAACAGACACATAGACCAATGGAATAGAATAGAAACCCCAGAACGAGACCTACAAATGTATGGCCAACTAATCTTTGACAAAGCAGGAAAGAACATCCAATGGAAAAAAGACAGTCTCTTTAACAAATGGTGCTGGGAGAACTGGACAGCAACATGCAGAAGATTGAAACTAGACCACTTTCTCACACCATTCACAAAAATAAACTCAAAATGGATAAAGGACCTGAATGTGAGACAGGAAACCATCAAAACCCTAGAGGAGAAAGCAGGAAATGACCTCTCTGACCTCAGCCGTAGCAATCTCTTACTTGACACATTCCCAAAGGCAAGGGAATTAAAAGCAAAAATGAATTACTGGGACCTTATGAAGATAAAAAGCTTCTGCACAGCAAAGGAAACAACCAACAAAACTAAAAGGCAACCAACGGAAGGGGAAAAGATATTTGCAAATGACATATCAGACAAAGGGCTAGTATCCAAAATCTATAAAGAGCTCACCAAACTCCACACCTGAAAAACAAATAACCCAGTGAAGAAATGGGCAGAAAACATGAATAGACACTTCTCTAAAGAAGACATCCGGATGGCCAACAGACACATGAAAAGATGCTCACTGTCACTCCTCATCAGGGAAATACAAATCAAAACCACACTCAGATATCACCTCACGCCAGTCAGAGTGGCCAAAATGAACAAATGAGGAGACTATAGATGCTGGAGAGGATGTGGAGAAACGGGAACCCTTTTGCACTGTTGGTGGGAATGCAAATTGGTGCAGCCACTCTGGAAAACAGTGTGGAGTTTCCTCAAAAATTTAAAAATAGACCTACCCTATGACCCAGCAATAGCACTGCTAGGAATTTACCCAAGGGATACAGGAGTACTGATGCATAGGGGCACTTGTACCCCAATGTTTATAGCAGCACTCTCAAAAATAGCCACATTATGGAAAGAGCCTAAATGTCCATCAACTGATAAATGGATAAAGAAATTGTGGTTTATATACACAATGGAGTACTATGTGGCAATGAGAAAGAATGAAATATGGCCCTTTGTAGCAACGTGGATGGAACTGGAGAGTGTGATGCTAAGTGAAATAAGCCATACAGAGAAAGACAGATACCATATGGTTTCACTCTTATGTGGATCCTGAGAAACTTAACAGAAACCCATGGGGGAGGGGAAGGAAAAAAAAAAAAAAGAGGTTAGAGTGGGAGAGAGCCAAAGCATAAGAGACTCTTAAAAACTAAGAACAAACTGCGGGTTGATGGGGGTGGGAGGGAGGGGAGGGTGGGTGATGGGTATTGAGGAGGGCACCTTTTGGGATGAGCACTGGGTGTTGTATGGAAACCAATTTGACAATAAATTTCATACATTGAAAAAAAAAAGACTTTAAAGTTTCAATAGACCTCTCCAGGTAAATAAAGTATATAAATTATTACTATCCATAGGAGAAACCAAAGCAGAAGTACTGGGGAAAAGAAAAATAGCTAAATTGTCAAATTAATAAAATATTATTATTTTTTCAATGTCAAGATTTTATGTATTTCTTTGAAAGAAACAGATATATTTTAATATGTCACTGTTGTAGATTAGTATTTCAGTTTCTTACCAACACATAACAAAAATTAATTATTTTTCAAATACACCACTGGAAATGATTAAATCTCCACGTAGACCAATGAAATTGTTGTTAAACTGACTTTTATTCTGAAATTAAGATCATACTTAATAATTCTAGAAAATGTTTAAAGGACAAAAAGTTATAAAGAAGACATTTAAATCTAATAAGACAACCACACTTACTGTTTTCATATCTTTACTTTTACACTTTTATACAAGTATTTGTGAACTCATGGAAAGAATGGTATTAATTTGATTATAGCTTAGCACCTGATAAAGCAACTAATAATCCGATTAACATAAGTACTAAGGAGATTTTCCTTACTACTATCACTACTACTTAATATTTACATAGTGCCTGCTATGCCTAAATACTTTTCAATGATTAATTCAGTAAATCTTCACAAATACCCTGTGATCATGACCTGAGCTAAGACCAGGAGTTGATGCTTAACCAAGTGAACCATGCAGGGGTTCCTGTTTATTTTTCTTTTCTTTCTTTCTTTTTTTTTTTTTTTTTGAAAAAAAATAAAATGCTTGTGTGAAATTTTTAATTTGATTTGGAGTTTTATGTCACAATTTCATTTTTCTTTGTAGTTGTCTATGTGAGAAAAACTTTGATAAGCCAATTGATAAACCAAAGTATTGAGTCATACTTTGAGTAGTTTTGAATAGAATCTGTCCAATTACTTTTATATTCCTAGATAATTTGTAAACAAGGTTCTTAGTTCAATAGAACTTCTTTCTGTCATTGTAGTAGCATACGGCTTCTTTAATGGGAGGGTTTTTTTTTTGTTTTTGTTTTTAAGAGGGGGTTTTAGAGGGGGTTTCTGTTTAGTTTCTACAGGATTCTTAATTTTCCTCATTTACTACCCTCACTTTACCTTCATTAAAACATCTGCAAAGAGCACGTGTCTTCTCTATTTTCGCTTCTCCTCCAGAAGTAATGATTCCCTGAGGTTATTGCTGTGGCACACTTACCACTTAGTCCCTTCCCCTTAGCTAGTGCTGCAGTTTACCAAGTTCCAGGTTTCTGTTCCACACATTAACACTTGCTAAGTTAAATTTTCTCTTTCTGAGGGTTAAGGAGCTGCTTCATGCATAATCTCTTTCATCTTTCTTATGGAGTCATTTAAGTCTTTCTTCTCCCTCTTCTCATAGATTTGTAATCTCAGTTGGGACTCCAACTGAGTCTGTTGGGATTTTCTGTTGGGATTTTCTATACTTATAGATAATTTGAAGAATATAGTGATCTCTGTGTGGGATTTTCTGTGGTCAGATGTGATTTTATTTGTATTTGTAGGTGATTTTATAATTTGGGGAATGAGGCATGGGAAGTCTCAAATGCATGTGGCTGCTCTTTCCCAATTTGATCTCAAATGACACTTATATTTTGGTCATTTTTTATGATCATTATATGCATTTTACCTGTTTTTATTAATAATCTAAAACAAGGAGTAATATAATTTCCTCATGTTAAATAATTACTCTATTTCTGAAATAAATCCTATTTGGTAATACTTGATTATATTTTAATTTGCTGATGGGTCAAATTTAAATGGATATATTTTAGGATTTTGGGATATATCCATATTCATAAGTGATACTTCATATTGTTTTCTTTTTGTGTGTGGTATCATTGTTAGATTTTGTTTGGGGGGATATTCTAGCTTTATAAAAGTAATTGGATAACTTTTATGAAATGTTTTAATCATTTGTCCTATTCTTTTCTGAAAGGAATGAAGAAAATAAGTAATAACCTTGATTAATTTGCTTATAAATAATTTTGGTATATTTGAAAAATATTATAGTTGTTTTTTCTTGAGTCAATTTTAATTATGGGATGTTTCCTTGACAATAATTCATTTATTAAGATTTTTCAAATTAATTATTATAGAGTTGTGTTTATTATCTATTTAAACTTGTGAACATTTTCCTTATTTGATATACACTTTCTCTTTTTCAATGTAACTATTTATGCATCCCATTCTATTAACCCAGACTTGCCAGAAGTTTGTTTTTGTTTAGGTATTTTCAAAGAACTGAGATTTTTTTTCCCTTTACCAATTCTATATTTATAAATTTTAAAGTATGAATTTTTACTTTATTATAACTTAAACTTTAGTAGTTTTCATTGGGGTTTTATTATTTTATTTATTGAGATGAATGCATGCTTCCTTATTTTAATTTAATAATTAAATAGGCCTTAAAAATTCACATTTTTTATAAAGTTTCAAAAACAATTTTCTTGTAGTTCTTCATCTTTATTTTTTAAATAGAATGTATGTTTAGTTTTTATTTCTTCTTTTGCTCTAAAACTAGTTTAGGAGGGTTTGCTCTTTTTAATTTTTGTTTGCTTATTGTTAATTTTCAAGTGGTTTGAGATTTTATCTTGTAGTTGCTTAAAATACTTTTATTAATTTTAGTTTCATCGTATTTTGAACAGGTAATTTGTTAAGTATTATTTATTTTATGTAGAAATTAAGGAGTTTCAGGGGGTACCTAATATATTATCATATTTTCTAATTTACCTATGAGCCCTCACTATCTGTAGGAAACAAATTTATCTAAGTAAACTTTATTAATTATACTATTTATATTGTATTTAATACTTTACAAATTTAAAAAAGTAAGTAATTTAGCCACAATTCAAAATTAGCAGATTCTATGCAAGAGTCCAAACTTGGCATTTTTGTAAAAATTGGAATATGTAGCAATACATTTTCATGGATCTGAGAGGCAGCTGCCCCTTTAGAAAGTGCAGGAAATTTCCAATTAACTTTAGCTCTCACCATGCAAGCACAGTGTATGCATATGCACTTATATCCAATTTCACTCATTTATCTTTGCCTGTTCTCTGTTAAGTATTTCAGTTTATAATCCTCCACTCTTTCTTGATGTTATTAACCTAACCTATCACCATGGCAGATTACAAAAACAACCAGAAAATTCTTCCCATTTCCATACACATGCCCTGTTGCCATGTGACCCTACAGCTCTTCCCACAAGGTGGTCCAGCCTATTTCCCTATCCTTTTGATCTGGGATTAGCCAGTGATGTGGCACTCAGTGGGAGAGAAGCATTATGATACAAGTAGAGCCTTGAAAGGTTTGCGCAATGGAGCTTGCCCTTTATCTTGCTGTGCTTGGAACCCTGGACCACCATGTGACTGAATACTAACTTGCCTGCTGGAGAACAAGAAGCCATGCAGAGGAGAACAGTGGTGTCACTGAGCCTCAACAGTGAGTAGACAGTCAAATGTTATGCTTTTGGTTGAGCTCACGGCTTGCTCTTAGCTGCACTCTGTACTCTTCCAAATTAGGGCAATTTATGGCATTTGTACAGAGTACCTGGAAAGCTAAAATTTCTTAGGACTGTGCTTTCCTGAAATCTGACAACTTCTGGTTGATGAGAGCCACCCTTCCTTAATTTACAGTAATGTATTTAATTTTCTTCTGTTATAAAAAAAAAAAATTTCTTCTGTTATAGTTATTTGAACGTATCATGTGAAAATTTAAAAAGGGAGGTTGGATGCTTATATTTGCTTGAAAAAGTGAATAGGAGTCTCACAAATAGCCCCAAAGTTTATGACCATAGTTTGTAAAAATGTCTTCCAAACTCAGTAGACATATAGGAAGAGGAGCATCTTGGCAAGGCTCAAATATGAGAGGGTAGTGAATATTGTCAGCTAATTAGAAAGTTTTTTTCCCCAAGTTTTAGCTGTTAAAAATGTGGGAATAGGGATTTTCTAGCTTAGATTTCCAATAAAATATGTGAATTTGTCAGATAAGCTAAACCATATGAGTCCATTTAGCTCAACATGTAAACCGGCTCAATGTAAAAACAAAACACAACAGAAAAGCATATATATTACAGCACTGGCTAATAAGGTTGGCATTGATACAACATAAAAAAGCAAACCTAAGAAGAAAAATAAATTTGAATATTAAATTGTAAAAGCAATATTACAAATACATTCTAGTTTTTAAAGGGAGAAAACATAAAACCTGCCTATTCTTTTCTTACAAGTAGAAGAAATGCCCACAATATCACTGGCTGAAACATCATATAGAAGTTCTATAACTAGCAGACCCAGGCTGATGAAGCTTCTAGTGTTAGGAATCAGACTAATTTTCTCTTGTTGCTCTGCTCTCCTCGGTACATAGCTTTCAACTCATGATTTAAGATGATCGAGCTCCAGCCATTCTACTGACATTTTAGTGAGGAGGAATGACGAGCATCAGAATAAAAAGAATCCTTGCTTTAAACAAAGCTTTGTATTATACTTCCATTTAATTTCCATTGGCTATTAACCAACTGAGCCACCCAGATGCCCCACAAAAGCAGTATTATTAGTTTAGTTTCTATATTGTCACTCTTATCTCTAAGCCTCTTCCAAGAAACCACATGCCATCCTTTCTCCAATATTCTCTCTCTTCATCAGGCCCCATGCCCATTCACATAATGATCTAATTTTAAAGTCCTTCTAGGAACAGTTTAGTTTTCAGTAGTCTCCAAACCCCAGCTTTTCTTTTTCAGTTTAAATATTTTGGCTTAAGTATTTAAATTTATATTTTATTTATATAAATATATTTTCTCTCTCTCTCTCTCTCTCTCTCTCTCTCTTGTATTTTTACCAGAGTTTATGGCATTTCCCTCCCTGGAGCTTACCATTATTCTTCCTTTGTCTGTTTTTTTTTTTTCCTGTATCTCTTATGTAGTACTTATCCTATAAATACCTGTTTTATCTTCAAATTATAAAATTCTTGAAGCAAGAGCTTTATGTTCATTGTCCTCTATCCTCCTAATAAGTATTTTTCACACTGCTTTGCCCACAGTAGATTTGAAAAAAAAAAACAAAAACAAAAAACAAAAAGTCTTTGGACTTGCATGTTCTATGTTATATGGTGAAGGAAATATGTGTTTTTATACAAACCTAAATTTTGGCAGAAAAGGAATAGGTGTCAGGCAGTGTGCTGCCAAAGAAAATCTCTGTTATTATGAAGAAGTCATTGCCTTTATGTTTTTTCCCATATCAAGCCATTAGCCAGAGCTTCCAACTTAAGTAGCCTAGGTTTTAATGTTTTCAGTCCTCATATTGAGGCACACCTCCTCATATGCTTGCTGGACAACCTTGTACAAGAGGTATCACTACCCTATTAACACTGAGGACAGGTCAGAGGCTATGAGAAGGTGAATAGTGTGCCCAATGTTATAGGTGAAAAAAATTGTGGAGTTGGCCATGCCCACCATAGTGTGCTTGCTAAATATGATAAATTGTTTTGCTTTTAGAGTTTCTGATCTCTTTATCCTAACTGCCTGCCTAATATTTATTCACTAATCATTAAAAAAATTGGCATGTATATGCTTTTAAATTATTACTCTTATTTTTCTGACTTTTGATTTGCCCCTAAGCAATACTCATACTAGGAAAGTAATTAGGACATAAAGATTAAGACATGTTAGTGGATATGTATGTATATGAATGAGCAATTAAGGCATTACAGGCAATTATAAGAATCTGAATAATTCTCACACTGAATAACTTGGAAAAACTCTTGGAAGGTTTTGGGGAGACAGTGGTACTATCTGACTTACATTTTTAAATAATCCATTTGGCAACTGTGTTGAAAATAGATTACAGTAAGAAACAGCTACAGCATGATAAGTAGTTAAGAGGCTATGGAAGTAGTCACAAAGAAAGAAAATGGTGGCTTGCACCAGTGGGTAGTGGTGGGGTTGTGAGAAATGATCATATTTAAGATATATCCCAGATTTATAGCCAGAAAAATCTGTTGGTGCATAGTGTATGAGGTATGGCAGAGAAAAGAGAAGTCAGGGTAATTTATAGGTTTTGGACTGAGTAAACTAAAGATTGGAGTTGCCATATACTATAACAGGGAAGGCTTAAGGTAGAATAGGTTGAGGAGAGTGAAATCAGGAATTCTGTTTTGAGCATATAATGTTTGGGATACCCATTAGACATCTAAGAGAAAATGCTGAGTAGGTCGTAAGGAATATGAGTCTGCAGTTCCAGTGAGATACCTGGGCTGAAGAAACAACTTTGGAAATGGTTAACTTATAGATGATAATTAAATTCTTGAGACTGGATGAGTTCAGCAGAAGCTGAAGAGTAGATAGTAAAGAAAGTATTGAATGTATGTTGGATCTCTCCATCTAGTCTGCATATTGCCCCTCTCATTTAGCTATCTAGCTCTTGGAGAAATTATTGAATGTATGTTGGATCTCTCCATCTAGTCTGCATATTGCCACCTCTCATTTAGCTATCTAGCTCTTGGAGAACAAGAATTCTGTGTTTGATATTTTATGTATTCCCCACAATGCCAGCTATACATTAGGCCCCAATAAATACTTACTTAATGCTGAGTGAAAAGCAAGCTACAAAGTTATTTATAAATTGCAGTGGTTCAGGCATTTATCCTGCAGCATTAAAAGGGATTGAAAAATAATACCAATTCTGCAATTCCCAAGAGGGAATGCTGCCATCTTCAAAGAAAAGGATCATCAGAAGGAGTTTTTTTTAGTGATGTAGAGACTTTTTCAACTTTGTGAGAGGTCATTTTAAGGCTGCTTGTGAACAGAGCATATAGAAGAAATCTCTACCTGAAATGCCTAAATTGCAAATCCACAAATCAATGAAATGCAAACCAAGGATAATGACTACAATTGAGTGGATTTTTATTTTCATTACAGTAAAATTTTCAGTCTAGAATTCACTTAAGACTGCCATGATAGATGTTTTTAGAGCTCCAGATCAGGAGAAGGTAAGTTCTCTGTAAATGAGAAAGAGCTAGCTCCCAGAAACAGTTTGCATGTAGGAAGTGAACCTACACTTGCTATTCTCCTAGTGATTCTGTGCAGTATTAAGTGAAATATGCAATGAGTATGAGACACAGTCGGATGTCCTCAGACAGGTATCGGGAGCCTCTGTGGTCACCTCCTCCCTTGATACAGTTGAGACTTGCTAGATGCTCAGTTTTTGTTTGTTTTTTGATCAGGGAAATCTCTATTTATTTTAAGGCCTGTCACTATAATGTCATCAAATTACAAAGAGAAACTCAAAATGATTAAGACTTAAAACAGCTGAAATCTATAGTATCCAAATGACAGGCAAGAGTAAACTCCAATCATCTCTCAATGTATGGCTCTATTTCTAAATATTCTAAATATCTTGATATTGGTATATGAATTTAAAGCAAATTCCTCAAATGGGAATGGTACATTCACTGCTAGATATGAGCAAATTTTTAAAGGATTCTAAGTATGATTTTGATGTTGTAATAAGGATGTTTTCGTTTCTGTTCAATATTAAAGTTAATCTTTATATTTAGTAGATACAGTACCCAATATTGCAGAAGCACAGAGAAAGAGGGGGCTCATTCTCTATTACACCAACTACGTTTCTAGGCCACAATAAGTTTTTATTATACTCTTTTGCTTGAGTGTGTTTTTCTGTTTATAATTTCCAGATTAACACAGAATGAGCATCCTAATGGAATTAGCATCCTGAATAAAAATGACCAATCAACCTAACTACAATGCCCTGAGATTATGTGTATAGAATTATACAGAATTTCATAGTTAAAATGTTCTTTGAAAATTACTTAGAATATCTTCACTCAAAACTGCACTGTCCTGTATGCCTGGAAGTTATCTTACTTATTAAATTTACCCCCAAACCATAACCAGAGACAGATGAAAATCTAGGGTAATAGATGGCAGGGAGAGTCAACGGTGAATTTCAGGATTTATATATATCCCTAGTTATGAGATTTTCTCATCATAGGACTGGTCTTTATATCACCTTAGTTTGGATTGATGAAGTAGTCTGTTAATGTATAGCCTATAACCCACCATATCTTTTTAAGTCTACAGATATTTTTACTGAATTTTGGGTTGTCCTTGCCTATAAGTTCTCTTTAAACCTAAGAGACATTCCTGGACAGTATCATTCCATTTGGTAAATATTCTCTGTTCTTTAGCTTTGATTCAAGACTTATTATTCACTAGTTATCTGTACTTGCCATCTATTAGACCAAGTACTTGATGATTCAAGTACTTTATCTGATTGAATTGCTCCTTACTGTTTGCAATGTCTGCCAATTAAATATCACCTGCAAATTTAGAAAATTGCTCCTAAAGCCATTCACTAAGTCATTTTAATCTACATAATTTATTTCCTTTCACAGATCTCTTTTTATCCTTTTCCTTCATCAGTGTTAAAATCCTTCCTTATCAACAACAAATATTTGTGGGCATTTTCTTCTTCTCTACTCACACACCCACAGCTTGTATGATCTCCTATATCTATGCCCTAACTCCATCCTATATGCATATACAGTGGATTATTTTTGAGCGCTCACCATTCAGACACATTCTTATAACCATATGTACTTTTTGAACTTCATGACTGACTATAGCTGACTTACTCTGGGAAACTCAATTAGTCCATTAATACCTGTTTAGTTTACATTAAGAATTATAATCTTAGTCATTGTCCTATTTAAATTCTCTATAAGGACTTCCTTTCTCTATACACATTTTATCCTGACTCCCTTTGCAAAGCTACTTTTTCATTTCATATCTCTGTATAGGCATGTGCGCAGGGGATGAGTTCTTTGGTGAGTAAAGTCTCATTGGTGAATACAGATATTTCTTTTTTTTTTTTTTCTTGTTTTTGTGGTTTAAGTATTTTATTTGTTTTCTTTTTTTTTCAATATATGAGATTTATTGTCAAATTGGTTTCCATACAACACCCAGTGCTCATCCCAAAAGGTGCCCTCCTCAATACCCATCACCCACCCTCCCCTCCCTCCCACCCCCCATCAACCCGCAGTTTGTTCTTAGTTTTTAAGAGTCTCTTATGCTTTGGCTCCCTCCCACTCTAACCTCTTTTTTTTTTTTCTTCCCCTCCCCCATGGGTTTCTGTTAAGTTTCTCAGGATCCACATAAGAGTGAAAAGTGGATACAGATATTTCTAAGCATGGTTTGCAATAATGGAAAGATACACTGGAACTGTGTAAGGATCTTTTGCATCATGGGGTGTCTGTAGGCACCTCACTAAGAACCCCCTTCATCTACAAGCATGGCTCCTGTACATTGCCATCTCCTGATCCCAGTGGATGGCTTGCTCAAGAGGCAGCTTTGACCTTTTCACAGCTAACTCCTTCTGCCTTGTCTAAGACCAAGGGATACATTCCAAACTTTACTTCTTAGGGAATGGAGATGAATATGGTGGTAACTGTCATGCCTCCTGAAATTTGTTCTGGTGGCACTGATAGGCCCAATTTTATGGGGCCTATCTTTATGCCTGATGTTTTCCCAACTGCTCTTAGCATTCCCCTTTCCTGTGTGGATGAGCAAGGGGGCAACTCACCACATACTGAAGTCTTCTGAACTCTCCTCCCAAAGTGGGCTCTCTCTTCCCTCTAGCTTTTTTGTTTGTCCTAGTAGCAAAATAACACCAGCCCTCCTATCCGGGCTCAGGTGCAATAATTTCAGACCTTAAACAATCATTTAGTGCATGATCTTCATATTAATCCAACAATCCCAATTTCATTGTTATAATGGAGGTTACAGGAATATCTATATTTCCTAAACTTAGGGGCCTGAGACATCATTGTCATGGGTTCCAGATGCATATTTACTAATTGTTCCTAGACAGTAATTCTAGAATGTTCTTCAGGTACAACAAATCAAAATGTCTACAGCCAAGCTGTATATCGTGTTTGTCCTTTCCCAGTCTTCCCTCTTTCTAATGCCCTATTTCTGTCATTGAGTGTCTGTCTGCTCATTCTCCTCTGCCAAATTTCCCACCAAATCTCAATGCCTCCTTTTCTTCTCCTCCAAGTTATCAACTTCTAGTAATTATATCTTGGGATATTTATTGTTTTCTCAAAATCATTCTTTTTATTAATCTCCTATTTCTGTTGGTTTAGTTTAGGCACTCCTTTAGTCCTCTCCAAATTGTTGGAAAAGTCATCTGTCTTTTTCCTTCTTCACTCCATGCATCCTTGGGCCTACCTCAGCTATCTTTCTTAAACACAAATTAAATCTTATTTTTCTCTTATGTAAAAACTTTTCATATTTTTCACTGGCTAAGTGATAAAGTTTAAACTCTTTAGCATGGTAAACATGCTTTTAGAATTATCTTATTGTTTCCTCTCACACTCCTACTCATCTTGGAGACCTAGCTCAAATTTCTCCTCTTCTGTGAAATCTTTTTAGCTTCCCAGTGGAGGCTGCCACTTCACCCCTGTGTTGCCATGGCATCCTGTGTTTATTACTCTAAGGCATTTATCACACTGTGTTTTAATTATTTATTTACGCACGTGTCTTCTGCATACACTATGAGATCTTGAAGGCAGGAACAATGTCCTCCATTCTTTTGAATCTATGATGTTAGGCGCAGTGCCCAGAATATAGCATGCATTCAAAAATGTGTGGAGATGAACAGATGAATATAGGGCATTCTGCTTGACATACAGAATAAACATAACATCAACCCTCTGTTTCAAAAAATGCAAAGAAAAAGTCTCCCTCTGTCTCTGTCTCTGTCTCCTTTCTCTCTGTGTGTCTATGATCCAAAGGGGCAGTTTGAAAAGTGGAAAAGATGTACTCAGAAGACAGGATTACCAAGATATGGGAATGGTTTGAAAGCCTTATGAGTTTAACTGGGGTTGAAAATTTAGGAAGATGAACAGAGTAAAGACAGTCAAGGCAGATTGAAGCTGAATGATATGGAGTATGATAAAAACGTAAGAAGGAAGTGACACACAGATTGCAGAAAATAATACATGCCTTTTTCAGGAGTTTTAAGTTTTTTAGAAAGGGAAATAAAAGACAGGTTTTTGAGAAAGAAAAGTTTTTGACTTTAGATGTACAAAAGTTTTTAGCTCCTGTCCAAACCCATTTCCATTTAATCTTATTTTTTGTCTTCTACTCATACCCATTCTAACTCCATCTAAACCTTCTTTGAATGTGCAGGTCCTAAAAGCCTGTGTTGAACTGTTTCCGAGTATTATTTCCCTCACTGGTATGTGGCTTGGTTTATTAAATACTTTTCTGGCAAAACTTACATTAGAACTCTCTTCCCCTCTGTATACTGGTAAGGGCATCAAGCATTTGGATTCTAGATGCAAACTGCATGCCTGGGTTTGAATCATGAATTTTCCACAACTTGGCTAAGACCCCGGGCAAGTTACTTTACGTCTCTCTAACTCTGTTTCATCATCTGTAATATTGGTATAATAGTAGTGTCTACCTCATAGGGTTGCTGTGAGTATAGGGAGCTAATGCATGCTCCCTAATGTACACTGTACATTGTAAAGTATGTACAATTGTGTCAGCAATAGTAAGCTTTATATAAGTGCTAATAATTATTATTTGGTTAATTTCAAACGTTACTTTTTTTAAAATTCCCTATGGTACCTGCATTAATTGCCAATGCTGTCATACACATTGTTCACTGAAGTTTGTACCTCTAATTCTAATGATGCTCTATTTTTCTAAGAAACAGGCATATAAAATGGGTCCAAGTTATATAACACAGAGCTGCCACTTTTTCCTTATAGAAGCACTAACTACTCATATCTTATATACTTATCTTTTTAAAAAACTTTTTTTTAAATTTTTTTTTAACGTTTATTTTTGAGACAGAGAGAGACAGAGCATGAATGGGGGAGGGGCAGAGAGAGAGGGAGACACAGAATCGGAAGCAGACCCCAGGCTCTGAGCCATCAGCCCAGAGCCCGACGCGGGGCTCGAACTCAGGGACCACGAGATCATGACCTGAGCTGAAGTCGGACGTTTAACCGACTGAGCCACCCAGGCACCCCTTTAAAAAACTTTTTAAATGCCCTACTCTATTACGGTAGATTTCCTTTTAGATTTATGTTGTCTATCAGTTTCCTCTTGAAACTCTAAGTTCGTATCTTTTGTACCTTTATCTACTGGGTTCCTTGTATTTTCTTATGGATTTTATGACCTCTCTGTGTAGAAATAAAACAATGATGTTAACAATACATCATACTTTTGAAAATATTCTCTGGCCTGTTGTTTGTAATTTAATTTAGTTATTGTAGTTTTTGACTTATTGGTGATTTTAATGTTTATATACATGGAACTACTGATCGTTTCCATGTAATTTATTCCATTACTTTAAACCTCTGAGGGATACCTTTTGTTTTGCCTATCTAGTATCCATTCTTCCCATTTCTAATAACAGCATCCCAATTTTCTTGGGGAATCGGCATTCCCTGATGCTTACTTCCTCTGTGCTTGAGGTAGGCACATGGTGCTGGCCTGGCACTGAGGGCACTGCCCTTTCCAGCTGTGCCTGCACTGGCATGTGTATGAACCTGAGGCTCTTTGCTAGAACTGTTGGTAAAAGAGAATCTGTTTATACCGGGAGATCAAAGAATGAAATCTAAGTCTGCCAAAAAGTCACCTTGCTAACAACAAAGGGCAGACTGCCCGAGAAATGAGACAACACAAAGGAAAGTGGCGCTGACAGATGGAGAGAGAGCAAGTCCTGAGGAAATGAGCCTGGGTCTCATCCCTGAGAGTTGTGGACAACTCAACTGTCTTTTCACTCCAGCTGGGTTGTCATTTGCAATCAAAGATACGTAATTAATCTAGCTTGGAAAATATAGGGAGGTTATTTTTAACATAGAGAATTCCTAAGCCAGTTTTCAAGCAGTGAGGAAGAGGCAAAGTTGTGAAAGAGATTGAAGATGTAAAAGAAATAGGAGTAAAGAAAGGTAGAGGGGCAATTTAAAATTCATTCCACCCTGATTAGCCTCAGATATATCTGTCCACCCCAGATTCCTTACCTGAATTCTAGACTTGGATTGCAATTTACTTGTTTCATATTCTGTGTGGACGACTTCGAGTAGATACATCCATGTTGTTAATAGAATGGGCTTTGAAGTCACACAATTTCCATTCATATTCTAGTTCTTCTACTAATCAGCTGTGTGCCTTAAGAAAGTTGCTTAGACTCTCTGTCCCTGGGTTTTCTTATCTATGTAATGGGATTAATAGTTGAATCTATTTCACAGAACTATTACGAGGACTGAAGGAGTCAGTACCCATAACACTTTGGAATAGCACGTGGCTATCTTAAAATGTTAGTTACTATTTTTATTCATTTCCAAAATATTAGTTTTGATTCTACACTCCCCACTGTCTACCCAAATATTTCCTTAGTTTTCTCTATGCCGGTAAATGATCCCACTCTCAATTCAACTATAGTAAACTAGGAGTGACTGAATATAATGAGCTATATAATCCGTGGACAAAAAGCTTAAAACGATACCTGTGAAAGCCCAAGTTTAGCCTCTCGATAAAGATGGAAATTTCCTTTAAATAAGGCCAAACCAAGCAGGCTATAGTAGGTTAATTGTTTTAACAAAGGAATAATGAGATGCCACTCTAAGATTTTAGTTAGAGGAATTTTATTATGTAATGTATGTCTTAAAAGATCACTTGACTGCTAGTCATTCTTTTAAGTACAAATATTTTCTAGATACTGAAGTTTCAGTGGTAAAACAAATGCATAGAGTCTTTGCCCCAATTAAGCTTACATTTTAGGAGTGGAAGACAGATGAAAGAGTAGGTACATAGCAAGATGTTGATATGTGTTATAAGTTACAATCAAACACGATAAGGGAATAGGTAGTGCAGAGGGTAAGTGTTGTTTTGAATAGGGTGGAGGACCTCTCTCAACTTGTCAGCAGAGACTGGAATAAAAAGTGAGGTGGAGGGAGAGATATCTGGGGAAGAGAACTATAGGAAAATGGGACCGGAAGTACAAAAGGCCTACGTTAGCAGGCGTGAGAAAAGCATGATAAGTGACAGAGAGAGAAACAAGGTCCTAAAGGGAGTGAGGAGAGCAGAATATATAGATGATTTTAAGGATAGTTTTTACTCTACTCAGGATGGGAAGGCTGTCAAATGGTTTTTAGTAGAGGAGTGACTGCTCTGTTAAAAATATACTAAAAAATAAAATAAAATAAAATAAAACAAAACAAAATAAAATCCTAGAAGAGACACTGATAAAAACAAAACAAAACAAAAATAAAAATATACTGAAGGCAGTCAAGAATGGGAAAAGGGGGAATTACTGGAACTCGATGGCTCTGGGGGAGAGAGAACCATGAGCAGAAGTAAGGTAGTGAGTAGAAATGGGGAAACATGGCAAAAAAAGGAAGTCTTTTTCTGCTGCTGTGGCTGAAAAGATAAGATCTAAAGCCTTGAGTGAGAAGATATCATTGGCTTTGCTCTTTCTCTTTGCTTTTCCTCATTTAATCTATCAGCAAAAGCCTGTTTCTCTTTGCTCTTCTGATCTAATCTATCAGCAAATCTTGCCAGTCTACCTGCAAAATAGATGTTGAACTCATTTTTTTTTTTTTAACACAGTGCCTGAGAAACATTTTACAATCT
Organism: Panthera uncia; assembly: GCF_023721935.1. Classification (NCBI taxonomy): domain Eukaryota; kingdom Metazoa; phylum Chordata; class Mammalia; order Carnivora; family Felidae; genus Panthera; species Panthera uncia. The sequence goes on along the minus strand of NC_064811.1, from coordinate 75,918,004 downwards.
ATCAGAGTCAGCAGATGAGTCCCATTTGCCTTCCCTGCAACACATTCCTACTTCATTTTCTCGGTTAATCTTCAAAATAACTGCATTCCCCAGATATGGACACTGCAACTGAAAGATGTTAAAAACTTTCTTAGGCTCACATGGCTAAATATGTGTTACCAGTACCCACAACTATATCTATCTCAATCCAAAGACTATGTGGTACCACTAAGGATCAGAGAGTAAGTGCAAGGATTTGGAAGCTGAAAAGTAAGAAATCTAGAGACTGGCACTAGATTCTCAGTCTTTACAGTAAACATGAGCTTTAACACTAAAAATGAGAACGGTGTCAAGGATGGAGAGTGGGACTAGAAATAGAAATGTGAAAAGTATGGAAAATGTTTGTAATAGCAACAATGGAGATTAAAATAAAGAATCAGTGTCTAATGAATTGAAGGACACTGGAGAATCAGTGAAGGCTCTATTGATGACATTAGCTACTATGGTATTGAAGTGAACCAGTCAGTCAGGTGCCATGACCTTCCATAGCAATTACCCATTATCCATGTGCAGGATCACAGAAAATGGGAACAGAGGTGAACAAGGGAGGCATAGAAAAATATCAAGAAACTGAGGATGCCTTGGGCACAAAATTACCCTTATTTTGAGTGAGAATTTCCAGAAAGTGAGAATTCGTGTGCATCACTTTCATGATTTCCTAGAGGCCATGAAGTTTGTCTGTTTTCTCAGATATTCAGGAAACCTAAGTTTTGTTCGCATTGGTGAGACCCTATGCATGCTACTACCATTCTGTTTTGTTTTGTCAATTGCGTGTGTGCTTTCTGAAGACTTGTCTTATCACCTCCACCAGACAGGCTTCTCCATATTTTCTTCTCATGCATTGAAGACTTTGAGACCTGGCTACATATTCCTCTTTACCCCCAAACCTACCAACCTCCTAACAGATTTCAGTATCTGTGTAGATGTCCTGCACAGCAATCATTTTGGGCCATTTCTTAAAAATAGACTTTACTTTTTAAATCAGTTTTAGGTTTATAGGAAAATTGAGCATAAAGTACAAAAAGTTTTCATATACCACCCCCTTTCTCTGGTATGCTTCTACACCCAGCACAGTTTTGTTGTTGTTGTTGTTGTTCTGTTATTAACATCTTGCATTAGTGGAGTACATTTGTTACAACTGATGAGCCAATATTGATACATCATTATTAACTGAAGTCAGTAGTTTACATTAGGGTGTACTCTTTCTATGGATTTTGACAAATGCATAATGTCATGGATCCATGACTATAATACATACAAAATAGTTCCTCAGCTCTAAAAATCCTCTGTGCTCCACCTATTCACCCTTCCCTCTTGCCTCATTTTGGGCCATTTTAAACTTCAATTCCTTTTGTCTCCTCTACTATTCTGCCATTATCTACAAGGTCAGCATTTACATTTTATCTCTAGAACTTCTACATTTCAGTCTCTGGTTACCTCTCTTCATCCTACTAGTTCTTTCATATTTTCATTTATACTTTACCTGGATTTCAATTTTGTATTGACATTCTGATTAATTTTTCCAAAATTTTATCCAAGTCTATCTCCCCAGTCATGACCATACTTCCTTGAATATTAGCTTTTCTTTCATCTCACTCCTTGCAAAGTTCAGATGAACTCAACCTTGATATGGGTGTTTTAATCTTCTCTGCTCTAATACTTGGGCGGTTAGTCCCAGCTGAAGAAAGTCACACTTGTGCAGACTAGCAGCAATGAAATGTGTCAGTCTTCCATAAACTTTAGCTCAATCCTCAGCAACACTGATTCATCCTTTTATCTATTTTGACTTAGCAGTCACTATCACTTCCCTCAACAGCTATTTCAAAGCCTCCCACTTTCTTGTAGACTATTTCATAATACCTGTCCCCATTACTGTCAACAGACTTCATCTCCTATTGTTATCAAGACATCTGAAGTGATGAAATATGATCTTCCTTAATCTCCCAACCTATTGTCTGTAAATTTAAGTGTTACCAGACACATTCTTAAAATGTTTTTTTTTTTTTTTTCAGTATCAAAGAAACATCCTTACCCCATTAAAATCAATTCTCAATCTAAGCTTTTATTCTATCTTCCCGGGGATCTTTATCTTTCACATGTTAACTTGCTTTTCTTATATTAAATTCTCCTTCTTCATTTTTCTTCCTCAGTTTATAATTATACCCAGGTTTCTCTTAATCTAAAAACAAACCAACAAAAACTCCACCAAAACCAATGACCCTTTGAACTATTAACTCTTTCTTCTTTCTCTCTTTTCATCCCTATCCAAACATTCTAGAAGGGTAGTATACATGTTACATTCACTTTTCGCTTCCAAATTTTTACACCCTCTCTGGCAATCTGGCTTCTTTTCCAATCCTGCTACCAAAAGAGTTCTGGTTTAGGTCACCAACAACTTCCCAAGAGCGAACCTAGTACACACTTGACCACCCTAATGACTTAGAAATTTTTGACATTGATAGTCACAGCTTATTTTTTTAAGCTCTCTTAGCCTAACTGACCTCTTCTCCTGTGGTTTGGTCATACTTCTCTGAATTATTCCGTTGTTTTTCTTCATAAACCCTTCTTCTTCCAAGAATTCTTAAGTGATCCTCAGAGTTTCAACTTAAGATCAGCCTATTAATCTTCACTGTCTGATTTCTTTTTGGCAATCTCATGCATTTTCATGCTACCAACTACTCATAGGCTGAGGACTCCTAAATATATGCCTCTTATTGGGCCTTTTTGGTGAGGTTCAGAGTCCTCTGTATCTGTGAATATCCCCCACACACATCCAACTCATCCTTTTCTAAACTGACCTCATTCCTTTCCTCTCTAGATCTTTTTTTAAGCAATCTTTTCACCTCTATGGCTAAGATGGCCATAAGGGCAAGACCATGTTTTTTTTTTTACCTTTGTGTCTCTAGTGCTTAACTTACTGCATAGCATATAGTGACCACCAAAATGAAACATGTTTATTATAGGTGTCCTTATATTATTCACACTTGCATTCTTCCATTGTCCCTTGACTATGACATTAATACTTGTTAATTGGCATATGTTTAAAAGTATTTACAAAACAACCAGGTAAATATATGTTTTATATGGTGAATGCATTAATGAATTAAAATACCCATAAGAGGAATATATTTACACTTTGAGATTAAGAACTGCCAAACCTCATGTCAACCATTAAAAATGAGGAAATGTGTAGCCCAGTACAGATGATTTCTTCTGTTCAGTCTTGGGGATACTTTGTTGGCATTGTAATCACTAAATAGCATCTTATTATCAATTTCATTATTATGATATATCAACCTTTGAAAATGTTCTTTATGCTTGTAAGTAGGAAAAGTGACAAAAAAGCCAGGAATTGTTCTAGAATTTTAGAAATGGGAGATAGGATTCTAAAGAGGGCTATTTTAACTTTGAAACATTACTGTAAATTAGTTGCATGCTAAGTATAAATATTTCATCCTAATTTTACACATCTATAATTTAGTCTACTTGCTCTTCCTTCTGTTCTGTTTTCTAAGTTCTGGCTTTATTCCATTGTTATATCTGTTTTCCTTGGGGCTAAAACTCCTGCCGTAGAATTTAGCACTTGGTATCATTTAGGATGAAGAAATATCAAACTTCTTTCTTCATATAACCCCCAACGGAATTTTAAAACTATGTACCTTTTCACATTCATCATTGACACGTTACATTTACATTTGTTTAGACAACGGTAAAGTGTGTGATTTCTAGACAGAAGTGGTCATTTATCTGTTTTCCCTCAACCCCACCCTTTCCATTTTTACTTTGCTATGTACTGTGAGCCTTATAGGGATGGGAATCTGCACACTACTTTTCCCAGGCTCCTCTGCCATCTGGCTTGCTCTTAATTTCCACCAGAGTGAAGCTGTTGAGGGTGTCCGAAAGCAGAAGAAAGAGCAGAGCCTTCTGTTTTAAATGGTTATTTCAGTGGTTGTAGCAGCAGCGGCGGGAAGTGATTGATCCCTGACTCCCGCGTCTGAGGCACAGGCTGCATCTTTGTGGAGGCCTTAGTTAAGAGGTGCTTCTTTGGGAGATACACAATCAACTAGAGGGTTAGTGACTCCTGATAGCTTTGTTTTACTCCTTCTCCTTTGCTCTGCCATTCCTTCTAATATCTTTGTGATCAATCTCTGTATTAAATCTCTTCTCTTTGCAATTTCAGTAGTTTCTGTGTCCTGACTTGGATACAGGCTTATGTGTGTTGTGTTGTAAATATTGACATTTTAAAATAAAATTGTCGAGTCATTCATTCAAATGTATTCATTAGAACATAAATATCATAGTGATTTAAACCACCACTTTTCTCTAATTGGGGAAACATTTACATCATTAAAAAAGTTTTTTTTTAACGTTTATTTTTGAGATAGAGTGTGAGCAGGGGAGGGGCAGAGAGAGAGAGGAAGACACAGAATCTGAAGCAGGCTCCAGGCTCTGAGCTGTCAGCACAGAGCCCTATGTAGGGCTCCAACCCATGAATAGTGACATCATGACCTGAGCCAAAATCGGACACTTAACCGACTAAGCCACCCAGGTCAGGTTCCCCTACATCATTTTTAAGAATCTTTGAACTATATTTATATTCTACTCTAACTTCACAAAATTTTTATGCAAATATAATACTGTAAATGTGTGCTTAAAAGTCTTTTTTGATCACCAAATTATATTTTTGCAACAAAAATATGTATGCAAATTAAAATTAAAATCTCACGTAACCTGTGACCTTAAATTTCAGGTGTAAAACATTTCTTCTGAACTGAGTCATCATTATATTAGTATACAATATATTGACTCATCAACTATAAAAGTGAAACTATTATAAAGCAGCTGTATATGATATTTATAGAATTTTTAGTTTTTAATTAATTTGCACATCCCATGAATCAATATTAATTATGGTTTGAATGTGGTAGGGGTGAGCATCATGCTACATATTTTCATTTTATAGAAACCTTATTCATATGAATTAATAGATGAAAATAGGAGGAGTTTTTTGCTTGTTTGTTTCTTTGGTTGGTTTAGCAATGCCATTCAATTATTTCAAATTCTACCTAGCTACATGGTGATCTCTGCATCAAAAATATTCTTTTTTTTTAATTTATTTAAAAAAAATTTTTTAACGTTTATTTATTTTTGAGACAGAGAGAGACAGAGCATGAATGGGGAAGGGTCAGAGAGAGGGAGACACAGAATCTGAAACAGGCTCCAGGCTCTGAGCTGTCTGCACCGAGCCCGACGCGGGGCTTGAACTCACCGACCGTGAGATCATGACCTGGGCCGAAGTCGGCCTCTTAACCGACTGAGCCACCCAGGAGCCCCAAAAATATTCTTTTTAATGGGGCACCTGGGTGGCTCAGTCAGTTAAGTATCTAACCTCGGTTCAGGTCACAATCTCACAGTTCTTGGGTTTGAACCCCACATTGGGCTCTGTGCTGACAGCTTGGGAGCGTGGAGCCTGCTTTGGATTCTGTGTCTCTGTCTCTCTCTGCTCCTCTCCCACTTGCGCTCTGTCTCTCAAAATTAAACATTAAAAAATTTTTTTAAAAATCTTTTTAATGATCTGGCATTTGACAAGTTAATTAGGTTCTTTTACTTTCTTTTAATTCTTTCTTAGGTAAAACGGTCTGACTTGTAAAGGAATTTCAGTGATACCAGTGTTTCTATTATGCCATAATTTGGTACATCAGAGAATATTTATACCCAGAGCCAAAAGTCAAAAAAAAAAATTTTGCATGCATGAAAGTAATGCCCTTATTTTACAAATTAGGAGAAGGGTAATTACATAAAGGTTAAGGGAAATAAAAACGAAGATCATGTTTCAGGTAGATAATTTTTAGGATAGATTACTTATAGATATTGACAATATAGAAATTTATTCCCTGTCAAGTTACCTGTATCAGTTTTCCCTTAAAATTTTTCTAGTGCATCAAAGTAAGGTATGAACCTAAATAATAGAATATCTAGCTGTATAACTCACAGTTCATATTTTTCTGTTTTCTTACTATTTTGTATTTCTTTACTAAACTTTATATACTTGTTATTTCTTAGATAATGTTCTCTCTGGTATTCTCAATTCTCAGTTCTTCCCCTTTAAACCAGGAGAAAATAATTTATCAGTCACATTAACCCACCCTTAACAATTTCTCCTATTCTGATCAGAACATATCTGTCCCTTATCTATTTCACATGGGAACATCTTTTGGACAGACCTGAATTCTCATAAATTTTAAGAGCATATTAATTACAGAAAGTTATAAAAGTAGGAAAGCAGATGAGGAATAGAGGAGACTTTGCCACATTCTTAGTTTTTGTTGTTTTTTTCACTTGTCTTGTCTTTTAGATTCCACTTATAAATGAAAATATATGGGATTTGTCTTTCTCTGACTTATTTCACTTAGCATAATACCCTCTAGGCCCATCCATGTTGTCACAGACGGTAAGATCTCATTTTTTTTTAATGGCTGAGAAATATTCCATTGTATATATAAACCATTTCATCTTTATCCATACATCTATTGATGAACACGGGTTGTTTCCGTGTCTTGTCTATTGTAAATAATGCAACAAATATTGGGGTGCATATACCTTTTTAGATTAGTATTTTCATTTTCTTTAGGTAAATACCCAGTGGTGGATTACTGGATCATATGGTATTTCTTTTTATTTTCTTCTTATTATCTTTTTAAATTTTATTTATTTATTTATTTGAGAGAGAACAAGCTGGGGAGGGACAAGGAGAGGGGGACAGAGGATCCGAAGGAGGCTTTGGGCTGACAGCAGCGAACCCAAGCCTGATGTGGGGCTTGAATTCATGAACTAGGAGATCATGATCTGAGCTGAAGTTGGATGCTCAACCAGCTGAGCTACCCAGATGCCCCTCATATGGTATTTCTATTTTCATTTTTTTGAGGAGCCTGCATACTGTTTTCCACAACACTTGCACCAATTTATTTTCCTACCAACAGTGCACACATGTTCCTTTTGCTCCATATCCTCACCAACACTTGTTATTTCTTCTCTTTTTGAAACTAGCCATCAATGTGAGGAACATCCTTAGTGTTTGTAATAGACTTTATATATATATATATATATATATATATATATATATATATATAAATTTTATTGCCTATATATATAGGCAATTCTTTGCTCTCTCTGGCTGCATTTTCCTCTCTTAAAAGTATGTATGTAACTGAGTGCCTGACTTCTGGTTTTAATGGAAAGACCTTTTAATATATGAGATCAACCCAACTCTGACTCATGAGTGCCACCCCTGGAAAAATCAAATAAACTTGGAAACTTTCCATGTTTCTTCTTTGACTCTTTTTTAATGTGATGGTCTGTCCATAATCATCATAACAGACTCCTAGAAACATTCTTTTAATTTTGGTTTTCTCTTAGGAAGTTAGTCAGTTAAGTGGACCCATGTAGTTTAACCCATGTTGTTTAAGGGTCAACTGTATTTACTGTTATTTAAAATATACTTATTCATGAAAAATGTCTACACTAGCAGAAAATATATAACAGTAAAGCAATGTTGTTTTTGTTTTTGTTTTTGTTTTTGGAAGTCTGTCATAATGTTATTATGCCATTTCAATGGTGTTATTTTGCTTTACAGGGGTAAATAAGTCTATGAAAATTTCGATATGATGAATCTTATTGGATTACCTAAATTACCTTATGATATTTTACTATATTATCATTCATATAATTGAATTCACAGGTTTATTTTTTGGAGATTAGAATTTACATTTCTATCAATAATAGAATAAAGTTAAGGAAAATGTTATGTACCCTCAATATGTTAGCAGTCATATTTTAATGTTGACTCTCCTTTCCTTCTTTTTTGTTTATTAAATTTTTAAGTTCATTTTTGAGAGAGAGGGAGAAACAGAGTGTGAGTGGGGGAGGGGCTGAGAGAGAATCTGGGGGAGGGGCACACAGAATCTGAAGCAGGCTCCAGGCTCTGAGCTGTCAGCACAGAGCCTGATGCTGGGCTTGAACTCATGAACCGTGAAATCATGACCTGAGTGACCTCATGACCTGAGCCGAAGTCAGATGCTTTTCTTCTTAAAATGTTATCTTCCCTTTGCTTTCATGACACCACATTTTCTCGATTTTCCTCCTATCTTTGCCTATTCCAGCAAACTTTTATGTTGGCTTATTCTTCTACATCTGAAAACTACCTAAGTATTTCTCAAAGCCTAGTCAGAATGACTAAATATCTCCTTGGATAAAATAAAACTCTAGTTGCAATGAACAGAGTTATAATTTGGGGGGGGGGGGCTAAAAGTCATTCATCAGTTACCTTCTTTAAGCCTAAAGTTTTGCTTTATAAAAGGACGGCACTGAACTTTACGTTATCCTACAATAATGGCATGCTCTTACATGTAAATATGAAAACAATTAAATTAAATGCTTATGAAGACTAGCATACTAGTGCTTATGTGTGGTTCTTATATAATAAATTCTTAAAATGTTTTTGTAAAAGTTATAGTTGTAAGTAGTCTTTGCAGTAACATTCTTGTATTCCTCACACAAAAGTGAAAAAGCAAGTCTCAAAAATTTAACTAAATTTAGGAGCAAGCCCACAAGCCTAAAGTCAGCATCAACAACATTAGACTAATTCTAATGCTTATTTATCATTAACTTGCATTTAGCAAATGAAGTTTGTTAGCATTAAGAATTTTATCTGTAATCCCTATAAAGCAATTTTTATAATGTCTTTGCTTTTCTTTGTCCTTCGTTTTAACATAATTGCTCATCTGGGTTCAGATCAGGCAGGACCTCTCAGAAATACAAAGGTAGAATATGGGGTTTGTGGGTTTTTAATGTAGGAATACAAGATAAATTATCATGGTTTTAATAAGAGGAATGAGAATTGATCATTCCCCCTTTCCTATTGAAAATATTGATACTAATTTTTTTCAAGTAAGTCCATGTGTAATTCGTTTAATAAATAAACCAAACTCAGTAAGGTTTTAATGGCTATAAAAACAGCTTTATTATTTTTCCTACCACTGTCTTCAAAACCTTTTATTTTTTCTCTTTCCCATTTCTTGGGAACAACTTATTCAGTTCCTTTAGCTTTCTGAATACTTTAATGTATTTCAGAAATAATTCCAGTTCTGGCAATGATGAGATAATTTTCCTGGATTAACCCAACAAAGAATAACAATGATAAATTCTGTATCAAATTTAAAAAACACACTAGTTGAAAGGACTGGAGATCAACCAAAAGCAGGAAGAAACTGAAGGGTATCTGACCCCTGAAAAATGCTAACTACATTAGGAGAGAACCATTTTCATATGGCTTATTCATTCAAGACCCACCTCAGTTTAGGTGATAAGGGGTAACTAGAGCACAAACAGAAAGTCAGAGCCCTATAAACATCATATGTCAGAAGATGGAGTTTGATGTAGCCAGAATGGCCAGAAATTAAAACAGAAATCACAGAGAGGAGAGACCCATGGAAGAATGGGCCAAAAATTTGTGAGTAAGCCTCTCTCAAGTCTTCGGCTGACTCTTAAACTGCACATGTAGGAGAATGACTTTTTAAAAAATCAGCAGAAATTAACAACCAGAAGACTAAAGGAACAAAAGATTATAATTACTGCCTACGGCAAGGATTGTAGAGATTAAATTTTGAGTCCCTCTAAGTCACAAGGATTTGATGAGAGCCACAGAGTTTTCGTAAAAACTCCAGAAGGCAATGCTTAGGAATAGAAGGATTGCTAAAACCAATGGATTTTCCCTAAAAACTAATATAAAAAAGACCTGACTTAACAGCATGTAAAACCAAACCTCAACAAGTTCAGGGGAAACCAATAATTGCCTAATAAAACAAAGTCAATCCTCTTCAGAGCATGCAACCTCAGAGACATAATCTCAAGTCTTAATAATGTATCAACCACAATGCTCAGTACCCAATCAAATGTGAAAAAACAAAAATGTGGAGAACTAGAAAAATGTAGTTAACAGCAAAAGCGGTCAACACAGACCTATCTGGAGATGGAAAAGATGTTGAAATTGTAGCAGACAAGGACGTTAAAGCAGCTATTGTGAACATGATGAAGGACTTACAAGATGATCAGAATGATAAAAAGGTGTGGAATTTCAGAAGAGAAATGGAAATTATTTTTTAAAACCTGAAATTCTAGAACTGAAAAATAAGCTATCTAAAATAAACTTATTACATGGACTTAGCAGAAATTGGAGATTGTAGAAGAAAGAATCAGTCAACTTGAAAGCAGATCAAAACAATGTAAAAGTCAGAGAGTAAAAATGTAAAAGTCAGAGAGTAAAAATATTTTAAGAAATTAAATAAGATTTCAGTGACCTAGAGACAATATTAAGAAGTCTAACTCGATAATTGTTCCGGAAGATGGCGGCGTAGGAGGACGCGGGGCTCACAGCGCGTCCGGCCGATCACTTAGATTCCACCTACACCTGCCTAAAGAACCCAGAAAACCGCCAGAGGATTAGCAGAAGGGAGTCTCCGGAGTCAAGCGCAGACGAGAGGCCCACGGAAGAGGGTAGGAAGGGCGGCGAGGCGGTGCGCGCTCCACGGACTGGCGGGAGGGAGCCGGGGCGGAGGGGCGGCTCGCCGGCCAAGCAGAGCCCCCGAGTCTGGCTGGCAAAAGCGGAGGGGCCGGACGGACTGTGTTCCGACAGCAAGCGCGACTTAGCGTCTGGGAGGTCATAAGTTAACAGCTCTGCTCGGAAAGCGGGAAGGCTGGAGGACAAAGGGAGGGAGAGCTGCTGAGCCCCCGGACGGCAGAGCTCAGCTTGGCGGGGAACAAAGGCGCCAGCGCCATCTCCCCCGCCCATCCCCCAGCCAAAATCCCAAAGGGAACCAGTTCCTGCCAGGGAACTTGCTCGCTCCGCGCAAACACCCAACTCTGTGCTTCTGCGGAGCCAAACCTCCGGCAGCGGATCTGACTCCCTCCCGCTGCCACAGGGCTCCTCCTGAAGTGGATCACCTAAGGAGAAGCGAGCTAAGCCTGCCCCTCCAGCCCCCGTGCACCTTGCCTACCCACCCCAGCTAATACGCCAGATCCCCAGCAACACAAGCCTGGCAGTGTGCAAGTAGCCCAGACAGGACACGCCACCCCACAGTGAATCCCGCCCCTAGGAGAGGGGAAGAGAAGGCACACACCAGTCTGACTGTGGCCCCAGCAGTGGGCTGGGGGCAGACATCGGGTCGGACTGCGGCCCCACCCACTAACTCCAGTTATACACCACAGCACAGGGGAAGTGCACTGCAGGTCCTCACCACTCCAGGGACTCTCCAAAATGACCAAACGGAAGAATTCCCCTCAGAAGAATCTCCAGGAAATAACAACAGCTAATGAACTGATCAAAAAGGATTTAAATAATATAACAGAAAGTGAATTTAGAATAATAGTCATAAAATTAATCGCTGGGCTTGAAAACAGTATACAGGACAGCAGAGAATCTCTTGCCATAAAGATCGAGGGACTAAGGAACAGTCACGAGGAGTTGAAAAACGCTTTAAACGAAATGCAAAACAAAATGGAAACCACAATGGCTCGGCTTGAAGAGGCAGAGGAGAGAATAGGTGAACTAGAAGATAAAGTTATGGAGAAAGAGGAAGCTGAAAGAAAGAGAGATAAAAAAATCCAGGAGTATGAGGGGAAAATTAGAGAACTAAGTGATACACTAAAAAAAAATAATATACGCATAATTGGTATCCCAGAGGAGGAAGAGAGAGGGAAAGGTGCTGAAGGGGTACTTGAACAAATTATAGCTGAGAACTTCCCTGAACTGGGGAAGGAAAAAGGCATTGAAATCCAAGAGGCACAGAGAACTCCCTTCAGACGTAACTTGAATCGATCTTCTGCACGACATATCATAGTGAAACTGGCAAAATACAAGGATAAAGAGAAAATTCTGAAAGCAGCAAGGGATAAACGTGCCCTCACTTATAAAGGGAGACCTATAAGACTCGTGACTGATCTCTCCTTTGAAACTTGGCAGGCCAGAAAGGCTTGGCACGATATCTACAGTGTGCTAAACAGAAAAAATATGCAGCCGAGAATCCTTTATCCAGCAAGTCTGTCATTTAGAATAGAAGGAGAGAAAAAGGTCTTCCCAAACAAACAAAAACCGAAGGAATTTGTCACCACGAAACCAGCCCTACAAGAGATCCTAAGGGGGATCCTGTGAGACAAAGTACCAGAGACATCACTACAAACATAAAACATACCGACATCACAATGACTCTAAACCCATATCTTTCTATAATAACACTGAATGTAAATGGATTAAATGCGCCAACTAAAAGACATAGGGTATCAGAATGGATAAAAAAACAAGACCCATCTATTTGCTGTCTACAAGAGACTCATTTTAGATCTGAGGACACCTTTAGATTGAGAGTGAGGGGATGGAGAACTATTTATCATGCTCCTGGAAGCCAAAAGAAAGCTGGAGTAGCCATACTTATATCAGACAAACTAGACTTTAAATTAAAGGCTGTAACAAGAGATGAAGAAGGGCATTATATAATAATCACAGGGTCTATCCACCAGGAAGAGCTAACTATTATAAATGTCTATGCGCCAAATACCCGAGCCCCCAGATATATAAAACAATTACTCATAAACATAAGCAACCTTATTGATAAGAATGTGGTCATTGCAGGGGACTTTAACACCCCACTTACAGAAATGGATAGATCATCTAGACACACAGTCAATAAAGAAACAAGGGCCCTGAATGATACATTGGATCAGATGGACTTGACAGATATATTTAGAACTCTGCATCCCAAAGCAACAGAATATACTTTCTTCTCGAGTGCACATGGAACATTCTCCAAGATAGATCATATACTGGGTCACAAAACAGCCCTTCATAAGTTTACAAGAATTGAAATTATACCATGCATACTTTCAGACCACAATGCTATGAAGCTTGAAATCAACCACAGGAAAAAGTCTGGAAAACCTCCAAAAGCATGGAGGTTAAAGAACACCCTACTAACGAATGAGTGGGTCAACCAGGCAATTAGAGAAGAAATTAAAAAATATATGGAAACAAACGAAAATGAAAATACAACAATCCAAACGCTTTGGGATGCAGCGAAGGCAGTCCTGAGAGGAAAATACATTGCAATCCAGGCCTATCTCAAGAAACAAGAAAAATCCCAAATACAAAACCTAACAGCACACCTAAAGGAAATAGAAGCAGAACAGCAAAGGCAGCCTAAACCCAGCAGAAGAAGAGAAATAATAAAGATCAGAGCAGAAATAAACAATATAGAATCTAAAAAAACTGTAGAGCAAATCAACGAAACCAAGAGTTGGTTTTTTGAAAAAATAAACAAAATTGACAAACCTCTAGCCAGGCTTCTCAAAAAGAAAAGGGAGATGACCCAAATAGATAAAATCATGAATGAAAATGGAATGATTACAACCAATCCCTCAGAGATACAAACAATTATCAGGGAATACTATGAAAAATTATATGCCAGCAAATTGGACAACCTGGAAGAAATGGACAAATTTCTAAACACCCACACGCTTCCAAAACTCAATCAGGAGGAAATAGAAAGCTTGAACAGACCCATAACCAGCGAAGAAATTGAATCGGTTATCAAAAATCTCCCAACAAATAAGAGTCCAGGACCAGATGGCTTCCCAGGGGAGTTCTACCAGACATTTAAAGCAGAGATAATACCTATCCTTCTCAAGCTATTCCAAGAAATAGAAAGGGAAGGAAAACTTCCAGACTCATTCTATGAAGCCAGTATTACTTTGATTCCTAAACCAGACAGAGACCCAGTAAAAAAAGAGAACTACAGGCCAATATCCCTGATGAATATGGATGCAAAAATTCTTAATAAGATACTAGCAAATCGAATTCAACAGCATATAAAAAGAATTATTCACCATGATCAAGTGGGATTCATTCCTGGGATGCAGGGCTGGTTCAACATTCGCAAATCGATCAACGTGATGCATCACATTAACAAAAAAAAAGAGAAGAACCATATGATCCTGTCAATCGATGCAGAAAAGGCCTTTGACAAAATCCAGCACCCTTTCTTAATAAAAACCCTTGAGAAAGTCGGGAGAGAAGGAACATACTTAAAGATCATAAAGGCCATTTATGAAAAGCCCACAGCTAACATCATCCTCAACGGGGAAAAACTGAGAGCTTTTTCCCTGAGATCAGGAACACGACAGGGATGCCCACTGTCACCGCTATTGTTCAATATAGTGCTGGAAGTTCTAGCATCAGCAATCAGACAACAAAAGGAAATCAAAGGCATCAAAATTGGCAAAGATGAAGTCAAGCTTTCGCTTTTTGCAGATGACATGATATTATACATGGAAAATCCGATAGACTCCACCAAAAGTCTGCTAGAACTGATACATGAATTCAGCAAAGTTGCAGGATACAAAATCAATGTGCAGAAATCAGTTGCATTCTTATACACTAACAATGAAGCAACAGAAAGACAAATGAAGAAACTGATCCCATTCACAATTGCACCAAGAAGCATAAAATACCTAGGAATAAATCTAACCAAAGATGTAAAAGATCTGTATGCTGAAAACTATAGAAAGCTTATGCAGGTAATTGAAGAAGATATAAAGAAATGGAAAGACATTCCCTGCTCATGGATTGGAAGAATAAATATTGTCAAAATGTCAATACTACCCAAAGCTATCTACACATTCAATGCAATCCCAATCAAAATTGCACCAGCATTCTTCTCGAAACTAGAACAAGCAATCCTAAAATTCATATGGAACCACAAAGGCCCCGAATAGCCAAAGTAATTTTGAAGAAGAAGACCAAAGCAGGAGGCATCACAATCCCAGAATTTAGCCTCTACTACAAAGCTGTCATCATCAAGACAGCATGGTATTGGCATAAAAACAGACACATAGACCAATGGAATAGAATAGAAACCCCAGAACTAGACCCACAAACGTATGGCCAACTCATCTTTGACAAAGCAGGAAAGAACATCCAATGGAAAAAAGACAGTCTCTTTAACAAATGGTGCTGGGAGAACTGGACAGCAACATGCAGAAGGCTGAAACTAGACCACTTTCTCACACCATTCACAAAAATAAACTCAAAATGGATAAAGGACCTGAATGTGAGACAGGAAACCATCAAAACCTTAGAGGAGAAAGCAGGAAAAGACCTCTCTGACCTCAGCCGTAGCAATCTCTTACTCGGCACATCCCCAAAGGCAAGGGAATTAAAAGCAAAAGTGAATTACTGGGACCTTATGAAGATAAAAAGCTTCTGCACAGCAAAGGAAACAACCAACAAAACTAAAAGGCAGCCAACGGAATGGGAAAAGATATTTGCAAATGACACATCGGACAAAGGGCTAGTATCCAAAATCTATAAAGAGCTCATCAAACTTCACACCCGAAAAACAAATAACCCAGTGAAGAAATGGGCAGAAAACATGAATAGACACTTCTCTAAAGAAGACATCCGGATGGCCAACAGGCACATGAAAAGATGCTCAACGTCGCTCCTTATCAGGGAAATACAAATCAAAACCACACTCAGATACCACCTCACGCCAGTCAGAGTGGCCAAAATGAAGAAATCAGGAGACTATAGATGCTGGAGAGGATGTGGAGAAACAGGAACCCTCTTGCACTGTTGGTGGGAATGCAAATTGGTGCAGCCGCTCTGGAAAGCAGTGTGGAGGTTCCTCAGAAAATTAAAAATAGACCTACCCTATGACCCAGCAATAGCACTGCTAGGAATTTATCCAAGGGATACAGGAGTACTGATGCATAGGGGCACCTGTACCCCAATGTTTATAGCGGCACTCTCAACAATAGCCAAATTATGGAAAGAGCCTAAATGTCCATCAACTGATGAATGGATAAAGAAATTGTGGTTTATATACACAATGGAATACTACGTGGCAATGAGAAAAAATGAAATATGGCCTTTTGTAGCAACATGGATGGAACTGGAGAGTGTGATGCTAAGTGAAATAAGCCATACAGAGAAAGACAGATACCATATGGTTTCACTCTTATGTGGATCCTGAGAAACATAACAGAAACCCATGGGGGAGGGGAAGGAAAGAAAAAAAAAAAAAAAAAAAAAAGAGGGGGTAAGGGGGGGAGAGACCAAAAAAAAAAAAAATTTTAAAAAACAGAAAAAACTCTGAGGGTTGATGGGGGGTGGGAGGGAGGGCAGGGTGGGTGATGGGTATTGAGGAGGGCACCTTTTGGGATGAGCACTGGGTGTTGTATGGAAACCAATTTGACAGTAAATTTCATATATTAAAAAAAAAAAAAAAAAAAAAAGAAGTCTAACTCGAATATTTTCTGAGCCTTAAAAAGAGAGTGAAGAAAGGGAAAAGGGTAGAAAAAATAATTATAGAAATAATTGCCAACATTTATTAGATTTTGTGAAACATATCCTGGAGTTTAGTGAATCCTTAGGAGAATACATACAAAGAAAACCACATCTAGGCATATCATAGTTAAACATCAAAACATCAAAAATGAAAAAAAAAATTGTAAAAAAAAAGCCACCCCACACTAAAAAAAGGAACAAAAGTACAAATGATGTCTAACTTCTCATCAGAAACAGCATATGACAAAAGATTATAGGAAGACATATTTAAAATGATGAAAATTAAGAAAAATTGTCAACTCAGAGTTTTGTATATATGAGTATCATTCAAAACTGAGGGCAATAAAGACATTTTAAGGTTAAAAAAGTTGAGAGCCACTTGGACTGAACTTCAAGACATTCCAAAGGAAGTTCTTCCGAAGTAAATGATTTCAGATAGGAGCTCAGATAAATAGAAATAAATAAAGAACCTTAGAAATAGTGGATAAGTAGTTAAATGCCAGAAAACTTTTTTCTCTTTATATCTATATAAGACAACTGATTGTTTAATAAAAAAATATTACATTTCACTGTGGAGTTCTGACCACAGTAGCTATTATGACCACAATAGCATAAAAGATAGGGTGGTATAAATGAAATTATATTGCTACAAGTTTATACCTTTTTAAAAATGTGAATGATATTAAACTAGATAGAATGTGGTAAGTTAAGAATGCATATTATAATCTCTATACTAACCACAAAAACAGAAATACAAAGAGATATAGTACAAAGTCAAAAGAGGAAACTAAGTCAAATACAAAAAAATATTCAATTAACCCAAGGAGGGGCAAAAAAAGAAAGAACAGAGAGGAAGATGAGACATATATAAATCAACTAGTGAATAATAAACCTGAAACCAACTATTCAAAAATTTGTCAAGAAGATATAATAATTACAAACGTGTGCACCTAATAACAGAGATTCAAAAAAATGAAGCAAAAACTGACAGAAATAGAGATAAGCAAATAGAGAAATTTAAGTACCTCTTTGAAAAATAAAAGAACAAGGATAAATATATTAGTAAGGATACATACAAATGTTTAGAGTGCAAGTTTGGCAAAGGTGAAGCCTTGTTCTAGATACTTTTCTATTATAAGAAACACTTTAAAAATTAGCTTTATTTTGTCATCAATTTTTCTTTACACAAAGTTCAGAAAATAGTACTGGCTGAAACTTTTGCTGACTTTTGCGTTCAACATCACCACTTAATGTTTTGCCTTGCACTTATTTTACATGAAATTAGCTTCTAAAAGTTATAGTTCAATCTTTAGATAGGAGATAGATAGATAATAGAGAGATAAATGCTTACCTTAAAGACCAGTTCTCCTACCAAGCCATTCCATGTCCCATCTTCTTGTGGGCTTCCATACTTGTGATCCGGTGCAACATAAATTTCATAGTTAAAACCCAGGTAGTTAGATAAGGCATCCAAAACATCAATGGAGAAGCCCTGGTATTTCTTCGGCTTACCCAAGACATTTTCAGAGACCATTACAAAAGGTTCTTCCTACATGGAAATAAGAGAAATCCTTGATGTCAATCTATAGTGCTCCCTAAAAGCAAAAATTAAGTCTTCAAAGAGTTTTGCTTAGAAACAGCTTAAAAATTGCCTTTGAACTTTGAGAGAATTAACTTAGCAATATAACTTATGTGTTATTAATGTATCACACTATTGAACAATGTTTTATCACTGAATTTCTTTTCATCTCTCATTTAATTACTACCGTATAAAAATTAGATGAAAGTAACTCTAAAACTTCAGGGGCTATGAATTCATTTTTCTTGCCATCTTAAGACCAATGTAAGGTTCAAGAAACTCTAAGTTTATTGTATCCTGAAGCATTTATTATCTATATATGCCAAAAATATGTTAAATAATATTTTAACAGATATAATCTACATAAACTCTCTGAAAAGAACAAAAAATTCTAAGAACATATAATTTAACTAAAATTTATAACATAACATTTACTGGGAGTTTCTTGATAAGTAATTTTGAAGTACAAACACATTTCATTGCAAAAATAGCTTCTCTACTATTGCTATGAGAAATTCACCTAAGTTTTTGGCAAATTGTGTAATTTAGCAAATTTAGCAAATTGGTTTCTGCTTCTACCTCTTTTATCATTCTGTGTTTGTGTCCTCTTACATTTAACAAATAGACTCCTTTCACTTTTCAGAACACCTGGTGTTAAGAGAACTCAGTTGTTTTGAAACATGCTGGCAGACTATAGAAAATCAGATAACTTATTCCTTAATTTCCTAAACTTGTTCAAAAACCTTTTAGAACAGTAATATTTACAGATAACCATCCATACATCTATATCTATATCTATGTCTATGTCTATGTCTATGTCTATATCTATCTATATCTATATCTATATCTATATCTATATCTATATCTATATCT